>NC_142932.1:112552270-112564770 GCF_046866305.1 Octopus bimaculoides | reverse complement strand
TCAGTTTTCGTCTACCAAATCCACTCACAACGCTTTGGTCAGCCCAAAGCTATAGCAGAAGACACTTGCCCAAGGTGCCACGCAGTGGGACTGAACCCGAGACCATGTGGTTGGTAAGCAAGCTACTTACCACACACCCACTCCTGAGAAGATTTATTTATGAAATGAATTCCTCTTACAAGACTTGTTCTCAATTTATCTGGGAGATTTGGAGTGTGACCAGAAGTGTCAGTTGTGAGAGTGATTGAATGCAGGTTTAGAATTTACAGGTAATATGAAAAGTTAATAAGGAGAGAAAAATAAATAGACAAGAAGAAAGAGAAAAGAGAAAGAAGAGTGAGGAAAGGGAAAATATGAAGGAGATAGTATCAGAGCCAATTGAGAGAGAAAGGGAGAGAGAATGGATGGATGGATGCACAGAAAGAGAGAGAGAGAGAGAAAAAAAGAAAAAAGAAGGAGAGGGAGAAAGAGAAGAGAAACAAAGAATAAAAAAGAGAGAAAATTTTGGATAAGCAAGACTGATAAACAGGCTGATAGATAATGGATGGAAAGATAGGCAAAAAGATAGACAGCTGGACAAGTTAGCTTAGGAACCAAAAAAGGAAAGAAATTCATAAAGTTGAAATATAAAGAAGAAAATAAAATGGGAACATAAGGAAGAAGTTTCAGTGCCATGTCTGGATGAATTGGTAAGTAGTATTTTAAGCTGACCTATGTTTTGTAGGGAAGGTGAGAGGAGTATCACTGTAAGGTAGTAGAACCAGATTAGAAAGAGGTGTAGTCAGAGGTGAAAACTAAATTTAGTTACTTCACAAATTTGTACTAGATTAAACAATTTCATGCTTGGCTAGAATAGCATAATTTAAGAGAAGAAAAACAAAAAACTTTAGCTAGGGCCAAAGAACTGGATGGAGTCAGATTTAAAATTAATAGCATTATCAAATTTATAAGAAATGAAAATGCTAGATCATCATCGCCGTCATCATCATCATCGTCATTTAACGTCTGCTTTCCATGCTAGCATGGGTTGGACGATTTGACTGAGGACTGGTGGACCAGGAGGCGACACCAAGCTCCAATCTGATTTGGCTAGATCAAGTTAGTTAAGGGAAACAGGGTAAAAGTGTGCATGTGTGGGCATGTAAAAAGCACCATTTGAACGTGATAGTTACCAGCGTCACCTTACTGGCACTTGGGCCGGTGACATGTGAACAAAACATTCAAGCAAGGTCATTGCCAGTATCGCTGGACTGACTCCTGTGCGGGTGGCACGTAAGAACACCATTTGAGCATGGCCGTTTCCAGTACCGCCAGTCCTTAGTCAAATCGTCCAACCCATGCTAGCATGAAAGCGGACATTAAACAATGATGATGATGATACACACACATACACAAGCACATATACTCACACTTCATACATAGTGTAATAATAGATTGATAGGATCATGCTGGTTCCATGTATACAACATCCATGTCAGAGCCATATACAAAGTGGTTGGCTTTAAGAAGAGGGTATCTAGCCATAGAAACCATGCCAAATCAAACAACTGGACCCTGAACAGCTCTCTGGCTGGCCAGCTCCAGTCAAACCATCCAATCCATGCCAGTTTCTGAGTTCAAATTCTGGTTGACTATGCTTTTCATCATTTCAGGGTCAATAAAATAAGTACCAGTTCAGCATTAAGGGTTTATATAATCAACCAAAAAAAAAAAAAAATCACAAATATCCATACACACAGGCATCTCCTCTACATCCCTCTCTCAGCTGAGAGGTCCTAGTTTTTGGTAAGCTCATGGGTGCTGGTGTACCCATGCCATGCAAAAGCTCCTGTGCTGGCATCACACAAAGGTTCCTGTGCTGGCGTCACACAAAAGCTCCTGTGCTGACACCATGCATAAGCTCCTGTGCAGGTGCCACACAAAAGCTTGTTTAACGTCCGCCTTCCATGCTGTCATGGGTTGGACGGTTTGACTGAAGACTAGCAAGCCAGGAGGCTGCACCAGGCTCCAATCTGATTTGGCAAGGTTTCTACAGCTGGATACCTTTCCTAATGCCAACCACTCCAAGAGTGTAGTGGGTGCTTTTTATGTGCCACCAGCACAAGAGCCAGTCAGCCAGCACTGGCATCAACCACACTCAAATGGTGCTTTTTACGTGACACCAACACACACCAATATATATCATCATCATCATCGTTTAATGTCTGCTTTCCATGCTAGCATGGGTTGGACGACTTGACTGAGGACTGGTGAAACCGGATGGCAACACCAGGCTCCAATTTAAATTTGGCAGAGTTTCTACAGCTGGATGCCCTTCCTAACGCCAAACACTCAGAGAGTGTAGTAGGTGCTTTTACGTGTCACCTGCACGAAGGCCAGTCAGGCGATACTGGCAACGGCCACGCTCGAAATGGTGTCTTTTATGTGCCACCCGCACAAGCCAGTCCAGGGGCACTGGCAATGATCTCGCTTGAAAATCCTACGGAGGCCAGTCAGGCGGTACTAGCAACGGCCACGCTCAAAATGGTGCATCTTATGTGCCACCTGCACAAGAGCCAGTCCAGGGGCACTGGCAACGATCTTCTCGCGCACAGCACATTTCCAAATATATATATAGTTCAAAAACACAATAACAAAAAAACAACAAAGTGAGGACGTGATATGGATAGTATTATTGGACGCTCAGGAAAGGAAAGAGAGAGTGTATGACGTTTCGGGCATATATATATATATATATATATATATATATGGCTGACTGCCGACAGATTTCTCTGCTTTTAAAGAAGAAAAGGATTTTATCCTTTATATCTATACTGTTCCGTATCTATGCGTTGAATAAATTTATCTTTCTAATTGTTCTCCAATACATTTCAACGCTTGTTTGTTTACATACGGTGTAACCTATACGACATCTAGCATTCCTGGATGATTCTATTACTTCTTAAATTGCAGAAGAATTTGACGGTCAGCCTGTTTAGCTTAAATGGTAAAGCATTCCAACAAGATATTGGAGGGATGCGAGTTCACTCCTCATGGATGGCTGCCGACAGATTTTTTTGCTTTTAAAAAGGAAAAAGGATTTATCCTTTATATATATATACTGTTCAGTATCTATGCGTTGAATGAAATTTATCTTTCTACTTGTTCTATATATATATATATATATATATATATATATATACATATATATGTGTTAAAGATTGGTTTCACACGTAAAAAATAATAAAGATAGTCAATTTGTACTTACACGTCCTGTAGCTGATGTTCTGCCATGGATACCACCCTGTGTAATTGGTTTTCCAGTAACACACGCATTAGCATTGATATCATAATGACCTACCAACAGAAAAAAAAAATAACATGCAGTCAGATTAAAACAATTATTATGCACAGATATGCTACAAATAAGTGTAATTTTCATTGGTAGTTATTATAACACACAAATTTTCTGTATTATAGACATACATTTAAAAGGTCTTCTGAGGTATATTATATTTAGAACAAATTTTATATAACTTACAGCAATGACTGATTTTAGTGTCTCAACACAGTATAATACTCTTTCATTGAGTTTTACTCTATCAAAATACCAAAAAAGGTAAAATACAAAGCAGCATAAACTAAATAAAGGTCCTTTCACCATGTCTATTATATAATATTACAATGCTAATATTATGACATCAATAATTTGTAAAAAGTGTTTCTAGACAAGACTTATTACTTCATATTCTGTTTCAAAAAGTTTTGTAAACTTGGTTGGCTCAGAATTCATATTGTCTAGCAGGAAGTTGATAGCAATGCTATTATAAATAATTCTGCCTTATAAATATTATGTCATTTATTTAGCATTTCAATGCATTGTGTATCATTTTAAAAATAGTTTTACTTGATATTATTTTAACAGAAAATACTAAGTGACTTCATAAAATCATTGTTTGTAATAGTAAGATTTTGACAATAAATCCAACCAATTATAATAATACTGACACTTGAGGAGCGCAAAGTAAAAGAGAAAATGACAGTTATTTGCTAAGACTTTACCTAATGTCTGTGCAAAAGTATCAGCAATCCAACTCATCTCTCTCTCACCAGTCCCCATGTCTGGAGCTGGTACATCAATACCAGGACCTGTAAAGAAAATAAAAATCATCTTAAAATATGTCACAAACAGAAAATCACAAACTTCAGAATATTATCAAAACCTGTTTAGCAATTAAAACATGTGGTTCTTTATATATTTCAATGAATTTTTCTGATGATGCGTACACATGCACACTTACATACTTCGAAATTGATATCAGAACGAAATGACACTGAAAGTAAAAAAATGGAGGAAGCAGAACTTGAAACTAAAAATTTAAGATTAACATTAATTTATGAGGATTTTATAACAGAGCTCAAATTTCCTATGTCATACATACATTAGTTTCAAGTATTACGTACCAGTTTTATCATTAACCAGGAGATCAGATAAAAGTAAATGTTTTTGTAACATTATAATGACAGAGATATGTGACAAAGCACTAAAATTTGCTCATTTATATTTGAGATTGGTGACATGGAGCACAGTTGATATTCAGTTGTTAACCAGAGAAATCAATATTTGCAAGAAATAAATTCCAGTGAATTGACAGAGAGGAAACTTTAAGTATTACAGACAGTGTCAAGCCTCAATGATGAGACACTAAAGGCATTGAAAGGAAAAGAAACAGCTGCACCGATGGAGGTGGTCTGCATTTAGCTAGTTCAGCATGGTTAGTCCACATTACTCCCTAAGGAGTACAGGGCTAGTTTCTGGTTTCTCTGGTGTATATACCATATTTTAATGTGTATAAGGACCCCCTAATTTTGGGGGCTTAAAATTTGGAAAAAGAGCTGGTGTTAGGAAGGGCATCCAGCTGTATAAAACAAAGTAACAAACTTATAAGTGAGATATGGACCTCTAACCCATGCAAGCATAAACTATGAGGATGACTATAATATAGTTTTGACTCATTATTTTTATGTTTAGTGCCAATACGCCAATATAGCTAAGGTTATGTGCTTCTTCATCTAGTTGTAAACTTCACCATCATTTAATGTCTGATTTTCATGCAGGCATGTGTTGGACAGTTTGACAGGAGCTGGCCAGGCTCTATGCCTGTTCTGGCATGGTTTCAAGGGCTAGATGCCCTTCCTAATGCCAACCATTAGAATTCAATCAAAATATTGACAATGGTATAAGACCTATATTAAATGATTCATTCTATTTTGAAACAATGCCAGCAACTTTGTGGGAAGGAGGCAGTTGATTACATCGACCCCAGGACTTGACTGGTACTTTATTTTACTGAAAAAAATCAAAGGCAAAGTTGACCTCAGAGCATAAAAAGCTGTAAGAAATATTCCTAAACATTTTGTTCGATGTGATAACAATTCTGTCAACTTGTTGTTTTCACTCTGCTGAGTGGTTGGTGTTAGGAAGGGCATCCAGCTGTAAAAATCCTGCAAAAACAGTCACAGAAGTCTGGTGCAGGCTTCTACCTGGCTGGCTCTTGTCAAACCGTCCCACCCATGCCAGCAAGGAAGGTGGACATTAAATGATGATGATGATGATGAATGACAAAAAATTATTGAACTTTATACAATGTGAAAGTAATTTAGAAACCCCATGTCATGACCTTTCATATCTTTTGGAGAACACTTTAGATTTATAAATGATAAGATGCTTTCATTCAGAATTTAAAGTTGATCTTTAGTTCACTAATTTATCTTAAAACTTATATATTAATATATTAGAGTACATTATAACAACAACAGAACATTTACTGAAGAGGATACTCAACACTAAAAGTTTAAAAAAATTTAATCATAATTATTCAATCATCAAATTTGCAGATTAAACACTGATTAACTGGCATCAAGTGAAACAAAATCCTAGTATAAAAGAATAATTAGTTTACAATACACTAATATTTTGTAATTTGTTTCCTATTGATGACTAGTTATATAAGAGAGGCATAAGATATTAAGTGGAGGCATATGGCCTAGTGTTTAGAGCAGCAGACTCGTGGTCGTAGGATTGTGGGTTCAAATCTCAGACCAGATGATGTGTGCGTTGATGAGCAAAACACCTAAACTCCACGTGGCTCTGGTAGAAGGTAATGGCGAACTTCTGCCGACTCTTTCACCACAACTTCCTCTCACTCTTTCCTCCTGCATCTAGCAGCCCACCTGTGACAGACCGGTGTCCTGTCCAGGTGGGGAACCTATACACCATTGAAACCGGGGAACTGGCCCTTATGAGCCAGGCATGGCTCAAGAAGGAACAAACAACATAAGATACTGAGCATCAAATTAAAAAAAAACATATTCTGGTCAATAAAACCAAAATTTCTTTGCAAGTTTTATTAAATTTCACATCCTTTTTCCTGATTTGTCTTAAAATCATAGTTAAATGACTCAGATTTCATAACTAGCTGTTCATCATATACATGAACTAGAGAAGGAAATTTTTTTTCCCCCAGCAAGAAGAGGCTTTCAACCTATATTATATGAAACAATAAACTAGTACATTAATGATTCATTATCTCTCTATTATCAATTAGAGGAGCTGCAATTAAATAAAAGAGAATCCATTAAAACCCAGGTCTGGAGGAGCTGCAACAAAAAACCTCTACATGGCCATTCCACTTGCTATAAATAGTAGCTAAATCTCCCTCAAACAATACCCTACCACAGTGCTTTTCAACTTGTTCATTGTAAAACTGTCCTAAGTCAGAATATTTCAAATGATTTTTCGCATTTACATATTAAAATTTAAATATTAATGACCTAGTTTCACTGTGCACAATTGTTCTCGCATGAAAGTTCCAATATATTCTATCTAATGGTTATATGTTGTTTAATTTTAAGAAGGTAAATTCATAGGTACAAGCATAGGTAGTTGTTAAGAAGTTAGCTTTGCAATCCCCTGGTTTCAGGTTCAGTCTTGCTGCATGGTACCTTGAATAAGTATCTTCTATTATAGTTCCAAACTAACCAACGCATCATCATTTAACACCTGTCTTCCACGCTGGTATAGGTCAGATGTTCAACAGGATCCAACAAGGCAGAGGGAGGAGTGTGTTGAGCTCCAATGTCTGCTTGGGAATGGTTTTACAGCCAGATACCCTTCCTACAGCAGGACCACTTTACAGAGCATAGGTGCTTTTTCCATAGAACCAGCAATAGTGAGGTCACTACGTAACTTACAAAACTAAAGTGCTGCTATGATTGATGGGAGTATAGTAGAGAGGGGGGCAGCAGTTTGCTAGAGAGGTTAAAATATGACAGAGGAACAGGAACTGGTTTATTGCCGTTGACAAGATACGTGCCTAATTCAGTAGGAATAGGTAAAGTTTGCAAGATCTTGGGAAGAGAGAGATGATTAGAAATGGGGATAGAGGTGAATATAGTGAATGGAGAATAAGCAGTGAGGTAAGCATGGTGGATGGTAAATATCAGTTAATGGGGAGGTGTTAAGAAATAGAAGTGACTCAAGGAAGGATGTGATGGGTGGCAGTAAAAAAAAAATAGTGAAAAGCAGCAGAATTATAATAAAATTGTGGGTAGGAATATGATGGATGGGGTGAGTAGGTAAAGGTTATAAGGAGGAGACAGAGAAACATACAGTGAAGAATGAAGGCGATGTGAGATACATAGGGGTAAGTGGCTAACGGGGGAGGGATATGATGAATGGCACATATGAGACGATGTTAAGAATGATATATGGGTGTTAATAGGACATTCAGGAGAGGGAGAGACAACAGGTAGCAGAGAAAGGAGGATAAGTGAAAAATAAGAGTGAGGGAGGATGATATTGAGAAAGAAGGATGGAACATCAAAAGTGGTCCCAGGGAGGGGAAGAAATAACTGGTAGCACAGGAAAAAAGGAATTAAATATGTACTTTTGTTTTCATTTAATGCAATAGTTAGACGAGTGCTGGAGAGAAGAGTGACAGAGATGAGAGGATAGGGAGGGCTTGATAGGGACAAATTGGGTGCAGGGCTAGTTGCATGTGTAACCAGTAAACAATGCTTTTAGGACCTTAGTTTTGCTGTGATGGGTGAGTCTTCTTGAGCTTAACACAATGCCAAGCATCTCAGTTCTCTGTCATCTCATTCATGAGGCTCAACATCCTGAGGTCAGCATTCACTACTTCACTTCACATCTTCCTTGGTTTCCCATATCCACAGGTTCCATCCACTTTATACAGCCATCCTCATCTTTATGCAACACATGTTGCATGCATGCATATATGTGTGTGTATATGTGTGCATGTGTCTCACCACTTGATAAACCTAGTGTAGGTTTGTTTACATCCCTGTTACTTAGTGGTTCAGCAAAGAAAAACAAAGAGGGAGAAAGTGAGAAAATGAATACCACACTTTAAGTTCTTGGTCCAAATTGATCAACTAAAACTCTTAAGACAACATGCTTGCAGTCCAATGACTAAAAAAAAATTGAAAGATATAGCATGTTGCCTCATATTTTAATGAAACAGAATGTATCATAATCTTTGAAAGGCTGGAAAGTATTGCTTTTCCATCTTGAAAAGAACATTACACATGTGATCAAAGTACATCATCTGAAGAAAGAAAATATGAGATGGTCATGTCTAGGACATCCTTCGTCAAGGATGCTTTGCAATGAAACAACATTTGTACAGTTTAGATTTTAATGAAATCGGATTATGCATCATTTTACTTACCTATGAAACCTTTTTTAGACAATTCTACAGCCAATCTACGAGTGATTTTTTCAAGTTCATTTTCAGTGTATTTACTTGGATCAATGCGAACACCAGCTTTTGCACCGCCAAATGGCACATCAACACATGCACATTTGTAGGTCATAAGAGCAGCCAAAGCTTTTACCTCGTCCAAGTTGACATCCATACTAAAACGGATACCTGTAACAGAACATAAAAACGATAGTAAATCAGTTTTTCTTTTATAATTTTTTTTTTGTTTAATTCATTTTTTTTTTTTTTGTATAGCAATTCTTCACTTTTTTGATACCAACTGGTTGGGAGTTTACCCTTGGGCCTATAGTACAAATTTATTCTTTTAAAGAGATCTACATTAAAATTTTCCCTTCAAAATTTCATTTTCCATACATCAGCTTAATAATGACAGAGTTAATTTTCATTATTTTTTTTTTAATTAATTGAAATAAAAAGGGTGTAAATTTTAGCAGAAATATGGCAGCAAAAGGTCTAAAGAATATTCTTAATAAGAATAAAAGGTTCAACCTAATTCAATAAATCCTAACCAATTACTATTACTAACTATAATTGATTATAACCCCCTGTGTGGTAGCTTATTAAATAGATTCCTTATTCATTAGTACTGACCTTAATCCACTGCCCTAATTGGTCCTTAGGTGCTTCTATAGCAGACATTCAGGCCTCAACTACTAAGAATAATGTTCTCCTACAAGCCATAGAGGCCCTGAAACAGAAAGTGGGCCCTGCCCTTTCTTTTCTGACTTAACTATTAAAAGAAAATGTGGTTAAGAAGCTCACTTTGAAACAAAATGGTTTCAGGTTCAGACACATTGTGTGGCACCAGGAGCAAAGTGCCTTTTGCTATAGCCCCAGACTGACCAATGCCTTGTGAGTAAATTTGGTATATATAAACTGTGTTGAAGCTTGTTGCATGTGTATGTATGTGAGTGTGCGTCTTTGTGCTTGTCCATCCCACCACTTGACAACCAGAATTGGTTCATTTACATTCCTGTAACTTAGTGGTTTGGCAAAAGAGACCAGTGGACCAAAAAAATCACTGAGGTTGATATTTTCTTGGCTAAATCCTTCAAGAGTCTATCCTTAGTGAAGTCAGGACAAAATAACTGATAATGTACCACACTCAATGGTTGAGAAGTAGAAACTAGATAAGAGAAATCATAAAAGTTTCGAGCTAATATACAAAATAAGGCAGGATGGAGTTTATAGATAATCTTGTTTGGTTTTAGGTTAACAAGAGCAGAGCAGACCAAAGATCAATGTCATTCCAGCTATGACTGTCTAGTTTTTTTATTTTAAGTGTAGTGTATCTATTTAAGTGTAGTGTATCTATTTAAGTGTAGTGTATCTAAAACTACATTGTGTGATCTTCCTTTTTTAAGACAAACCGCTATGAGAGATTCGGTTACCAGTCAAGTGACCACTTAGAGCAGGTATGAGTAATGCTTTTCAAGAAGTGGGCTGCATGAGACAGGGTTCATTATTCAAGCAGGCCATACTACCAAAAAAGATTCAAGGTAATTTTTTTGTTAGGTGTACCATTCAGATGAATACTGCCAGAATGTAGAAATCACATGGTGTATTTCATGTGAGCCAAGCATTATAGATGATAGACTGATACAGAATCACTAATTCTAACTTACATCTGCTGACCTAGAAAAGACTTTTGATAAGAGACCACCATCTCTTATCATGATGTATAAAGAAGTTAAGGAAATAGCTACACATTAATTAACAGCTTGTGACAAATGTTGAGGTTATGTAAAGAAAACTAAAAGCAGCGTCAATTGTGACCATGGGTTCAAAGAGGAGTTCAAGATGGTGATTCTAAGTTCTCTCTTTATCCCAATCCTTGACATCAACATCATCATCAGGTCCCAATGTCAGCTTAGGCATGGTTTCTACAGCTGGACGCCCTTCCTAACATCAACCACATTACAGTATGTATTCAGTGCCTTTTCCATGACACCAGTATTAGTGAAGTAGCCAGGTAACTTGCAAAATAAAGTGAACAAAGGCGTGGGAGGTACATGAATGAAAACTACGGGGCTCAGAACAAATTCAATGCAAGAGGTAATGAATAAGTCTTAAGTATAGAAAAAAGAAAGTAATAATGATCACATTGATAGTTCAATCATTTCTATAGGATTTGTCAAAAGTCAATAGTGTCAAAGAAATGGTTATGTTGGAGGAGTGTAGGAAGAACCAAACTGAAAGGAGACAACCGACAGTTTAATTGTATCACGTGGTCTGTTTAGTGACAGTACAAGCAGCTCAGGAAGAAAGAACATCAACTGATCAGATGTTTCGCAGAAGTAACTATGTTCTGCTACTGAGGAAAACTAATTACTTTTTAGCTGTGAAGCTGATGAAAGACAATGTAGATGGATTTTAATAATAAATCAATTTTCTTTCTATTGAAAAAGATAGTATATTATTTGTACATTGTGTGCACATGAAATGAGGTCAGTAACCAAAGAAACTGAACATACAAAAAAAAATAAAAATTACAATATCTACTAAAATGAACTCGTATGACAAGTTGAGCACCTTTGAGCTAACATGATTTATCTCGCTTCACTCCTTTTCTGTATCAATATAACATCACTGAAAACGTCCTCGGAGTGAGAGTCTTGACAACGCTAGCAAAATACAGATATTACAGAAATCAAGAAAATATCAACAATATTACACTAATTACTTATAAATAACCCCTTGCTAAAACCATTCTTCCCTTACATAATGTTAACGTCTTATAGTTTCCACATTGCAAACAAAATTTTGTTTTGGTTAACAGGATCAGGAAATCATGAATAGTTAGTGATGTTATTATATAAGTTACAAGCAGACGGCTGCTCATACATTTGACATGATGTACCCCACACCACATTTGTGCAAATGTGAACTTGACACAAAGGTTATCCACGTCATTTACCAATAATTTCAACATGTGTATCCACTACTGGCTTGAAACCACCTTCTGCTTCAATCATAACCAACAAAAATAGTTTTTAATTAAGGAGCTTCTACATGGATGCTGATAGAAATAGCACCTAACTTTCAATTAGCACTTCTACCATCCCAAATATGCTAAGGGCATTATATAATGGAGTCCTAAAATTGCGTGATGCTTAGAGCAGGAATATCTTTAGCCATAGATCAATTTAGAGTTAATCTAAAATTTAACAGCAACGCTTTTTATATCTCTAAACTAGCAGTAGTATACCACCTTCATCTCAACCCACCTTCTAATTTATTATGGTCACCGATATTGTCTAAGCGCAGACGATTCTTTCATCTACACAGCTGCACGCCTATGGGTTCCACACAGTTCACCTGTATTAAACGTGCTAAACTTTCATTATTACACCCGTCTCATAAGACCGTGTAATTTCTGATCGGCGAACTTTGGAGAAAGAAAGGGGGCAAGGAATTGGGTGGTTGTTTTTGTCCCAAAACTTTAATTAAATACATTTTTGTCTCCTTCCCACCCCCAAATTCCATGCCCTTTTTTTTTTTGTTACTATGTCTCTCCCACCCTCTTCAGTGAATATCGTTAATGGTGTGATCGGATTTTGGCTATCCCCCTCCCCAACCTTTTTCACTTTTCCTTCACATCAACCTACTTCTAAATCAAACGCATTCCGATGAAGGTGATACTAGTGCAATTACTGATGCATATAGATCCTATTCTCAGCTAAATGACAGTGTGTGTGTGTGCGTGTACGTGCG
>NC_142932.1:112539770-112547270 GCF_046866305.1 Octopus bimaculoides | reverse complement strand
CTATAACTTCTCTTTCAGATTTATGATTTACTGATGATATATATATATATATATATATATATATATATATATATATATATGGGAGAATATACGAAAAAACAACAACAGACGAGGACAGGTGGTGTAAATAACAAAAGGATGTATTAGTATGACGCCCGGGAATACGGAAAGTCTTTGACGTTTCGAGCTACGCTCTTCAACAGAAAGAATACGGAGACAAGGAGAAAAACACGGAGAAAAAAAATTGATATATATATATATATATCTTGTCCTGTTTTTTTTGTTGTTCAAAAAAAAAGTTTGTTTTCTGTTTTTGTTTCTCATTGTGTTTTTTTGTGATGTCCTGTACCCATATATGCATATGTATACTTATAGATGTAGGTATGTACATATATGTATGGATATATGCATATATTTATATATTATTTCTATTATTATATGATCGAACGCCACGCATCTTTCTCTATGTATGTATGTATATATATATCATCATCGTTTAACGTCCGCTTTCCATGCTAGCATGGGTTATATATATGTGTGTGTGTGTATATATATATAGGAAGATAGATAGATAGATAGGTATACGTACATACACACACACACACACATATATATATACATACAGGCACCTGTGCCAGTGCAGCGCTAACAGCACCATCCGAGTAGGATCACTGCCAGAGCAGAGCACCATTTGAGCATGATCGTTACCAGCGTCGCCTTACTGGCACTTGTGCCAGTGGCACGTGAACAAAGCATTCGAGCGAGGTCGTTTCCAGTGCCGCTGGACTGACTCCTGTGCAGGTGGCACATAAAAAACACCACTTGAGCATGGCCATTTCTAATACCGCCTGTCTGGCCCTCATGCCGGTGGCACGTAAAAGTATCTGCTACACTCTTGGAGTGGTTGGCGTTAGGAAGGGCATCCAGCTGTAGAAACTCTGCCAAATCAGATTGGAGCCTGGTGTAGCCATCTAGTTCACCAGTCCTCAGTCAAATCATCCAACCCATGCTAGCATGGAAAGCGGACGTTAAACGATGATGATAATGATGATATCCAAGAAAGTTAAGAGTTGTGAAACCAACCCACTAAGGGATAATCATCATCATCATCATCATCATCGTTTAACGTCCGCTTTCCATGCTAGCATGGGTTGGACGATTTGACTGAGGACTGGTGAAACTGGATGGCAACATCAGGCTCCAATCTAATTTGGCAGAGTTTCTACAGCTGGATGCCCTTCCTAACGCCAACCACTCAGAGAGTGTAGGATAATATCCATCCAATATACTGCCAGAAGAATACCCAATTATTATTACACTAGTGTTTTTTCTTTGTATTACCAAGTGCAATAAATGGGTGCGGGTAAAGAGATATTTTACCATTAATTTATATAGCAATAAGAAAATGGAGGAGAATAGGTGGTATTCATCAATTTGCAGACATTGTATTGTGTGTTTGTATTTTGTTATTATTGTCCTTTTAGTAAACAAATAAACAAGTAAATTGACATAATACAATGTCTGCAAGTTGATGAATATCACCTATTCCTCTCCATTCTCTTATTGCTATATATATGTTTGTATGTATATGATATTTTGAATGCATTTAATAAGTAATATATGTATGTGTCAGTGTGTATTGCGGTCTAGACATCACGTGATGGTTATAATTGGGATGCATTGTTATACAAGTGAGATTGTTCATTTCCAGTCATCTGTGTAAAGCATGACTAGCTCTGGTTAAGTAACACCTTGCTTGGAAACAGGTGAGTGTTGGTGAGAGTTGTTGAAAACATGCTTCAACAAATTCCATCTGACCTCTGCAACCATGGAAAAGTGGGCATCATTAAATGATGATGATATCTATATATCTATATATGCATACACATGCACACGCATGCATATGCATATGCATACATGCATACATACATACATACATATGTACATATCTACGTACATATATATATGCATGCATACATACACAAACACATACGTACATACATATACATACATGCATGCAT
The DNA here is from genome assembly GCF_046866305.1 of Octopus bimaculoides. Classification (NCBI taxonomy): domain Eukaryota; kingdom Metazoa; phylum Mollusca; class Cephalopoda; order Octopoda; family Octopodidae; genus Octopus; species Octopus bimaculoides. Next base: position 112,545,249 of record NC_142932.1, on the reverse strand, counting down.
GCATACATACATACATACATACATACATATATACATGTATACATACATGCATGCATACATACATACATACATACATACATACATACATGCATACATACATTCATACATACATACATGTCCATGGTCTCAGATCTGTTTTGGTGTCATATGAAGTACGAATTGTGAGACTGAAAAAACAACATCTGCATCAGAGGAAAGAGACCAGTATCTATCTTACCCAATTTGTGACCACAAAATCAACAACATAATTAGGAAAGCCAATGAACTTGAGGGGAGGTATGAAATAAGAGCTGATACAGATATTTCCTCAAGGAGCACTGATAAAATCTATTTATCAGAACAACAGAAAAAAAAAATGAACCAGTTCACTGAGAAGGGAGTACATGTGTACTTGGCATGTAAAACACAAGCCATAAAAGATAATTAATCATGGAAAAAGCTTGGCATGGAGTTCCAACAAGTTTATGACATCAAACTTTGAAGGCTACATCCAAGCATTCCGAGAACAAGATGTTCACACCAAGTTGTTGTTGGCATCCCGTCGCTTGCGACATTGAGGGTTCCAGTTGATCCGATCAACGGGGCAGCCTGCTCGTGAAATTCATGTGCAAGTGGCTGAGCACTCCACAGACACGTGTACCCTTAACGTAGTTCTCGGGGATGTTCAGCGTGACACAGAGTGTGACAAGGCTGGCCCTTTGAATTACAGGCACAACAGAAACAGGAAGTAAGAGTGAGAGAAAGTTGTAGTGAAAGAGTTCAGCAGGGTTTGCCACCATCCCCTGCCGGAGCCTCGTGGAGCTTTAGGTGTTTTCGCTCAATAAACACTCACAACGCCCGGTCTGGGAATCGAAACCGTGATCATACGACTGCGAGTGCACTGCCCTAACCACTGGGCCATTGTGCCTCCACTCACACCAAGTAATTACAGCCTAAAAGGCAGGAAACATTGACAGACAACAAATGTAGGACTTGCAAGATCAAGACTGAAGACATCGACGACATTATTAACAACTGTGAGAAAATGTCTTCCAGATGTTATCTTCTCCTGATGCATGATACAATGGCCAGAACAGTCTGAAACAAGATAACAAAAACGAAATTGACCATATTGAGACCAATGGGTCAAAAGAATATCGGTAGGGAATGGGCATGGTATTTCAGGTTGGACAGCTGCTTCTAGGGGCTCAAAGTTACATAATAGTTGTAATGTTAGTAGATGGAGTGTGCAAAGAGGCAAGAATATGCAAGCAGTAGTGGAAGCATATAAACATTACTATAAATCCAGCCTCCGTCTTCAGGGTGGAGAGATTGGCCTCTTGGTTTTCTGTATCTTTGTACTCCATGTAAATCTGTTCTGGAAATATATAAGTATCTATATGTTTAAACATGAACGTCCATCTTCTGTATATTTTCAGTTTTTGTTTCTCTCTCTTCATAGTTTCCTTTTTATATTTACATGTATATATGTATATATATATATATTTTATATATCAAGTCCAAGTGTGTTTATTTATTTATTTCCATCATTATCTACATATATTATTATATCTCTGTGTCAACAAGACTATCAGAATTTGTTATACACCGCTTGTTATAATGCACTTCCTCATATTGTTGAAGCTTTTGAATGATGTCCCCCCACTGGTTAGGCAGGCCAGCCAACATTCTCCCATTTACAGCTAAGTAGACTGGAGCAACCTGAAATGAAGTGTTTTGCTTAATAACACAATGTGACACTCAGTCTGAGAATTGAAACCATGATCTTGAAATCATGACTGCAACACCCTAAGCACTAGGCCATGAGCATTAGAACCTAATTACTAATGCTCTTTAATTTTATTAACTGAATTTGGAAAAAGCAGAGTTCTAGTTATACTAAACAAAAATCATTTTATCTTCCTTCAAACCACTGCAGTTTCCTCTATGTAGTCATGCTGTTTGCTAGACATAGCAAGTCATACCACTTGAAGGCAAGATAAATTGAGTGATATAGTCTAAAGTTCATTGTTGTTGTTGTTGTTGTTGGCACTCCGTCGCTTATGATGTCGAGGGTTCCAGTTGATCCGATCAACGGAACAGCCTGCTCGTGAAATTAACATGCAAGTGGCTGAGCACTCCACAGACACGTGTACCCTTAGCATAGTTCTCGGGGATATTCAGTGTGACAAGGCTACCCCTTTGAAATACAGGTACAACAGAAACAGGAAGTAAGAGTGAGAGAAAGTTGTGGTGAAAGAGTACAGCAGGGTTTGCCACCATCCCCTGCCGGAGCTTCGTGGAGCTTTAGGTGTTTTCGCTCAATAAACACTCACAACGCCCGGTCTGGGAATCGAAACCGCGATCTTATAACCGCGAGTCTGCTGCCGTAACCACTGGGCCGTTGTGCCTCCCTAAAGTTCATTATGCACAGAGTAAAAGAAACAGTTATAACTGGAATGCCTTTGATCATGAATCATTTCAACCTGGCCTGACTTATGGTTAAATAACTGCTGCTCTCAGAGACTATACTTCTAGTTATAGTCTACATTCACCCTCTCTTCTCCTTCTTCTTTTTCTAAAGCAATGGCTCACACCCAAGCGGACTCTCTATAATTGGTCAAATACACAGAATCAATCAGCTGATGATGTAGATTTTGTAATTAGTGTGGAAAGAAAATTAGATAACATATTGAAGTACATATTAATTAATTCTACATTTCTGTTGCTGCATTGCCCTTATTTGGCAAGAGGTCACTTCTTAAGATGTGTTGAAAATATAATAACATTAATATAATCATCAATTTTACATTGAGTTAACATGCATTACCATAAAATATAAAGATCAATTTGACATATCACTACCACATGTTTTTCAAAGTTTCAATATAAAACTCAATAAACACCTTATTATCAATATACTGTCTTTATATGCATCAATATCAAGTTTAGTTTAATCCCAATATTTATGTATGTGATTTTATAAACAGCAATATCAGTGTCTTGTTTGTTGTTAACACAACATTTCAGCTGATGTACCCTCCAGCCTTCTTCAGGTGTCTTGGGGAAATTTTGAACCTGGGTTCTCATTCCTTAGGAATGAGAACCCAGGTTTGAAACTTCCCCAAGACATTCGTTAGGAATGAGAACCCAGGTTCGACATTTCCCCAAGACACCTGAAGAAGGCTGGAGGGTACATCAGCTGAAACGTTGTGTTAACAACAAACAAGATGAGGACAAATATCCATCATCATCATCATCATCATCGTTTAACGTCTGCTTTCCATAGGTTGGACGATTTGACTGAGGACTGGCAAACCGGATGGCTACACCAGGTTCCAATCTGATTCGGCAGGGTTTCTACAGCTGGATGCGCTTCCTAACGCCAACCACTCCGAGAGTGTAATAGGTGCTTTTACGTGCCACCGGCATGAAGGCCAGTTAGGCGGTACTGGCAATGGCCACAATGTAAATAATGAAAAGTATATCAATTACCATTTTTCCTATCAGTACTAATCAGGAATTATCTAAAGACAAACAAAAAAACAAATAAGTGTATCATCAGCAGCAGCAGCAATGCCACTACCATCACCAGCACCAGCACTACCATCATCATCAGTAGCTGTAGCACTACCACTACTACCACCACCGTCACTACCACCACAACCATCATCATCGTTGTCATCATTGTTGTCGCTGTCATCGCTAAAATCACTGCTCTACTGCTGCACTGTTACCGCCGAAGCCACCACCACCACCACCACCACCACCACCACCACTGTCATCATCAGTAACTGCAGTACTATCACTTCTACCACCACCACCACCACCATCACCGCCACCACCGCCACCACAACCGACACAACCATCATTGTCATCATCATCATCATCATCACCATCATCATTATTATCATCGTTGTTTTTGTCATCACTAAAGTCACTGCTATACTGCCACACTGTTACCGCCACAGCCACTACCTCTGCCACCATCTCCACGACGACACCACCACCGCCACCACCGCCACCACCACTACCACCATCACAACCGACACAACCATCATCATCATCATCATCATCATCACCATCATCATTTTCATCGTTGTTGTTGTCATCACTAAAATTACTGCTATACTGCCGCACCGTCACCGCCACAACCACCACCTCCGCCACCACTACCATCATCATCATCACCAATGTGTCTACTTACCATGGGTTACATGGTTTGACAGGATATAAAGAGTCAAAGAATTGCATTGTGTTTCTTATGCCTCAGTTTTGACATAGTTTCAATGGCTGGAAGCACTTCCTAACAGCAACCTCTTTACAGTGTGTACTGGGTGTGTGTTTTTTTCATGGCACCAACACAAGCAAGTTTGCCTTGCAGTTTGCAAGACTAAAGAATTCCACCACTCCATGACTGAAAGAAGAATAAGAAGAGTATGTGTTTCTGATACCCAGAATAACTTACAAAAGAAACATTCCATTTTGAAATGTTGCCAGCTCAGATAACACAAATAAAAATAAATAAATAAAGTTAGAGTGAATTGAGAAAATATTTCAATATTTTTATTGATTTTTTTTTTGTTCTCATATAATAAACATTCCAAATCCAAACACACACGCGTGTGCACACGCACACACATGTATGTACACATGCACACACATATCCTCATCATCATCATCATCATCATCATCATCATCATCATCATCATTACCATCATCATCATCGTTTAATGTCTGTCTTCCATGCATGCATGGGTGGGACGGTTGTCGGGAGCCAGCCAGGTAGAAGACTACCCCAGGCTACTGTGTCTGTTTTGGCAGGGTTTTTATGGCTGGATGCCCTTCCTAACACCAACCACTCTGCAGAGTGTTAGGAAAGGCATCAGGCTGTAGAAACTCTGCCAGATCAGATTGGAGCCTGGTGCAGCCTTCGACCCCAGTGCGCAACAGGCACTTAATTTATCGACCCCGAAAGGATGAAAGGCAAAGTTGACCTCGGCGGAATTTGAACTTAGAACATAAAGACAGATAAAATACCACTAATGATTCTGCCAGCTCACCACCTTACATTATAAATAAATAATCACATGGCACTCCATCACTTACGAGGATGAGGGTTCCAGTTGATCCGATCAACAGAACAGTCTGCTCGTGAATTTAATGTGCAAGTGGCTGAGCACTCCACAACCACATGTACCCTCAACATAGTTCTCAGGGAGATTCAGCGTGACAGGGAAATACAGGTACAATGGAAACAGGAAGAAAGAGCGAGAGAATGTTGTGGTGAAAAAGTACAGTAGGGTTCGCCACCATCCCCTGTTGGAGCCTTGTGCAGCTTTAGGTGTTTTCACTCAATAAACACTCACAAGACCCAGTCTGTGAATCAAAACTGCAATCCTACGACCATGAGTCTGCTGCCCAAACCACTGGGCCATTGTGCCTCCACAAATAAATAATAATGTAAGACTGTTTACATTCCAATTGCTTTCCAAGAAGT
>NC_142932.1:112519770-112534770 GCF_046866305.1 Octopus bimaculoides | reverse complement strand
AGTAATGACATAAACTTCAAAATATTTATTGCCATTTGTGAGGAAGTGGGTTTAATAAGCTATTCATATCCTTTTCCACTTCCTGCAATGTAAAAACAAAATTAAAACCTGATTTAAAAAATTAAAAACAATGTGGCAACCTCTACATGGTCATTTGATATAATAGAAATAGCAGTCAAATTCCTTTCAAATCATAGCTTGTTTTCATAAAAGTAAAACGAAATGGTTATATTAGATAATGTAATCCAAGATATGTGAAGGCACATGGCTCAGTGGTTAGAGCGTCGAACTTATGATTGTGGAGTTGTGAGTTTGAATCCCAGACCAGGCTGCGTGTTGTGTTCTTGAGCAAGATACTTTATTTCACGTTGCTCCAGTTCACTCAGCTGTAGAAATGAGTTGCGACATCACAGGTGCCAAGCTGTATCAGCCTTTGCCTTTCCCTTGGATAACACCACTGGCATGGAAAGGGGAGGCCGGTATGCATGGGCGACTGCTGGTCTTCCATAAACAACCTTGCCTGAACTTGTGCTTGGGAGGGTAACTTTCTAGGTGCAATCCCATGGTCAGTCATGACCGAAGGGGGTCTCAGCAATCCAAGATATACACTGTCTGAGTAAAAGAGATGATAAACAACAAGGTATGCATTTATTTCAAGTTTTAAACAATTTCTTTTAAAATTAAAAGTAATATAACTGGGTAATATTTTACAAAATTATAAACAGTTTGTGTGTGTATGTACATGTGTGTGTGTGTGTCTTTGTGCATGTGTATGTGTACGTGTGTTTTGGATGGTTTAATGGCTTTGTGACATGCAGTCAAATATCTGGAACCAATACATTATCATCAGTTCAGTATTGTAAAGGAAATCTTAAATATTTAACATCTTGAGAAATATGTCAGCCACAACCAATAAAGAAGTCACTTATGGTTGGTTAACTAACTAGAAATAACAGACAAATCTTCAAATCACACTCTACCATCTTAGGAAAAAGAGGACACTTTAGAAAACATAGTCCTAAACACCCATAAAAGACAGATGGTCACAGTTGGAATGGCTTTCATAGAAGTATGTTTCTGCTTGATCAGGATTGACTTGGAGCTAAATAACAACTAGTATTTTATTTTATCAGCCCCAGAATGATGAGAGGAAATGTTGATGTTAGCAGGATTTGAACTCAGGAGGTGAAGAGCTGGAACAAATACCACAAAGCACTTTGTCCAATGCTTTAACTTATCCGCCAATCCTGGATTGATAGTAATAAAACAGGCTTTTTGACAATGAAGGTGCTTAGTATCCTTTATGTCATAACAGAGACCATCCAGTATTTTTATCAGGCACAGTGTAAGCTTCCTTGCTTCTTTTTACAGAAATGGTAGATGTGATTTGAAGTATATGTAGTTGCTATTTAAAATAAGTCATGCAGGTACTCAACAGTTAAGCACTATGTAGCCAGTCTCATTGATTCATGCCATTTCAAGCAACTCTCTTACTGCTATTTCAAAAAGGCCAACTAGTTCTCTTATTGGTTTCATGCAGGTCATGCATTTAAAAAGTTAGGTGGTTTTTGGAAAGCATTACATTATTAAGAAATTGGAAAGGGCACAGACCATTTGAGATGCTTCAGAAAGTTTGGACAGAATGAAGACACAGTTCATTAGTAGGTCATCAATTGTAGCCTGTTAAGTAGGCTAACTTTTATAATTATAATCCAGAATATATATATATATGTATAATGTATATATGTGCCAAGCTAGGACACCACCTTGAATAAGAAAATGTACAAAAGATTTGTAAAAGCTGGAACAAAATGAAATAAACATGTTCTATTGGATGTGCATGAATGATGAAGCACAATGAGCATATAGAAAAGATGGATATATGAAGATTCAGATGTAGCATGCGATGTATACATTTTATCACTCTACCTTCTCAGAGCAAAGCATGTGTAATGAGGGATGACAATTAATTCCCTCTAGCACCAGCCTTATTTTTAGTTAGCCATCATTCTTTCCCTCACTCCTATCATTACTTCTCCTACCATTCCTTATTGACATCTAGCTTTCGTTCTCACTTCCTTTCACACCATTGCCTATCTTTATTGCTAACCATCACTTGTTCTTCCTTTTTCTTTTATTATCACTCATATTATGGCTGTCCATCACAACATTTCCATTACCTCTTCTATATACTCTCTTTTCCTTTGTCTTATGCTAATTTTCTATTCAACCTCCTTATCCACAACAAACATATAGCTTCTACCAGTCTCTTTTTATTATCCCTCCTCTGTTAATCTCTCATTTTTGTCACTGTTAATATATTCTCTCCTTTCTCACCATTTCTCATTCTTTGTCATTCTTTCTTCATTTTCCTTTCAATTTACTGTTTCATTCATCTTGCTTTAAGCAAATTGTCACAACATGGGCTCTTTAGTCTTTCCAAAATAAGACAATCTCTGGTACAGATGCTGCAATAGATACACCAAAAGCACTTCGTAAAATGGGTGGTGAATGAGCATAGACAACATAGGGTCAAGAAGACTCTGCAGTCAAGCCAAGGACATAACAACTACTCTGGTACTACTGCCATGATAAAATTCACCCAATACACTCTATAAAGTTGTTGGTGTTAGAGAATGCTGCAAGCCATAAATACTCTGCCAAAAATGGAATGTATGCGAGAGATGTAGCAATAGCTCCATATAAGATCACATTCAAGCTGTGATCTAACCCCTGACGGATAACCCATGGGAAAGGAGATGTAAAATGATGATGATAATGACGATGACGACAATGGTGTTGGGTATGTCTAACAAGACAAATTAGAATGATATAATCAAAATAGAGGAGATGAAAGGTTAGGGTTAGAGTTAGAGTTTTAGTCTTAGAAAAGTCAAAGTCAGATTTAACAAATGACTTGATAAAATGGGGAAGGGGAAAGTTTGGTCCAACATCATCAATGTCATTAATTTTATACCAAATGCAAAGCTCTGTTACTTGAGCAAGCACATATGCTGAAGTACAAGAGTTAAGACAATATAAGAACTTGTACAACTCCTCTATTGTTGATTCAGGGTCACCAGATCTAAATGTTTCTAGATGACTCTTTATCAACACTGTTTTTTTTTTAGGAGAATGTGTGTGATTCTCAATATTTCAGCTGCTACTTGGTTTAATAACTGAACCATAGAAGGTCTTAAACACTTTTGTTATCATCATCATCATCATTATCGTCATTGTCATCATTGTCATTGTCAGCATCATTGCTGCCACTGCCACCCCTGTCATCATCGCTGCCGTTGTTGTCATTGTCATTTTATCATCCACTTCCATGCTTGCATGAGTCAAACAAAATTTGTTGAGGTGGATTTTCTAAAGCTAGATGCCCTTCCTGTCACCAACACTCACTTGTTTTCAAGCACGTTAATATTTCCCCATGGCCGGTCATGTTTTCATGGGAGATTGAAAACAAAGGAAACCACTTGCATGAATGATAGTGCCATTCACTCACAACTGTTATACAATGTCAAAGTAAAGAGACAGTAACACACATACACTTATATACAACAGGATCCTTTCAGTTTCCACCAACCAAATCCACTCTTAAAGTTTTGGTTGGCCTGGGGTTATAATAGAATACACTTTTACACAAGGTACCATGCAGTGAGAGTGAACATGAAACCATTAGGTTGGGAAACAAGCTTTTAAGTAAACTGCAATGCTTTGTGGAGAAGAAATGGTACATACTGCTTAGAGTAACCTAAAAACTTTATTAATTCATAATAGATTAGACACAGAAAAGATGCTAGCTAATGAGGGTAGAGTGAAAAATACTAGGTCCATTATTATGCTAGACATGTAGATAAAGGTTTTGATTGAAGGACAATGGAAGAGGTTAGCACTTTGACTTTCAATTTATTTCAGTCATACATATTCAACAATTCAAATATTTGTGCATGAAAGTAAAGAAGAAGTTGATGAAAGTAAAGAAGAAGTTGATGAAAGTAGTGTTAATGAAGACAAATATCTGATAGACTGAAACTGGAATGATGTTTTGAATAACACGAGTTATGTAAGTAATACAAAAATACAAAACTGAATAGTCGTTCAGCTCGTTATGAATAATATCTAGGAAGTGAAACGAGGGGGAAAAGATTCTTGCCTGAGAGTGTTACATATTTACTCATTACTCACTTTTTTATATTTTCCTTGAATTTTTCACGGGTCCAGCTAGTAATAATAATAATAATAATAATAATAATAATAATAATAATAATAATAATAATAATAATAATAATAATAATAATGGTGATGATAATAATGATGATGATGATTTCAAATTTTGACGCAAGGCTAGTAATTTCGGCGGAAAGTCAAACACATTGCCTCCAGTGTTCAAATGGGACGTATTTTATTGACTCCAAAAGGATGAAAAGCCAAGTTGACCTCAATAGAATTTTAACTCAGAACATTAAGGTGGACGAAATGCTACTAAGCATTTTGCCTGGTTTGCTAATAACTCTGCCAACTTGCCGCCCTGCACAAATATAACAGATATGTTACCAGGTCAATGCGCTGGTAATCCATCAATTGTAATGTGTTGCAAATTGCAGCAGCTGTATACAGCATATGTTTGTGTGGTGCAGCCTAGATATTTTTCTTTTCATTTTATTGTATAAAATTAGATTTTCCGTCTTTAGTGCTTGTACAATGCATGCACTCTACCCCATTTTGACACACCTACCTCTCCTCCAGTAATTGTGTTTCACTCTACAAGGCATTGCAATAGCACTAACTACTTTAATCAATCCTTCCTTTCCAGAAACCCCCCTCCTCTCTCTTTCTCTCTCTCTCTCTCTCTCTCTCTCTCTCTCTCTCTCTCTCTCTCCACCCATGTTTTTACCTATAGTTATCATCATTATAGATTTTCAAAGCTTATTATTAAATGTATCAGGCAATAAAAGTTATGCGTATAGCCGTATTTATTATCTCAGATTTTGGCCAGTCATGAGCCCTAGAACTCATAAGGCCAGAGTTTAACCTAGTCTCCATAACATATAAGTCACTGAGATTATAACATACCTCCTGGAAGGAATGCCAGTCTATCACAGGGTTAATTTCCCAGTTATTGAACTGAAGCAACATGGAATGAAGAGTTTTGTTCATAAACACAACACACAACATGGCTCTGGAATAAAAACCATGATCCCATTATCATGAATACAACACCCAGACCACTAGGGCACACACTTTCACTCACCTGACTAAACTATTAAAAAAATATTCTCAAAACTTATCCTGAAAACTTGCTCATGGTTTACAATTATTCTATAAACACGTATGTATGAGTTATAATGTCATTGGTAGTTTATTTCCTATTAACCAATTTCTGATTCACTGCACCTTTTATGTCAAGAATACCATATGGTACTCTTTGTTTGACACACCTATTTATCTGTAATTCTCCGGCAACATGTATATCCTTCACTGATATAAATACACACACACACAAATACAGTTTGTATATATATCATCAACATTTATACATCTATTTTGAGCGTGGCCATTGCCAGTACCGCCTGACTGGCCTTCATGCTGGTGGCACGTAAAAGCACCCATTACACTCTCGGAGTGGTTGGCCTTAGGAAGGGCATCCAGCTGTAAAAACTCTGCCAGATCAGATTGGAGCCTGGTGCAGCCATCTGGCTCACTAATCCCCAGTCAAACCGTCCAACCCATGCCAGCATGGATAGCGGGCGTTAAACGATGATGATGCTGATGCGTTTGTTATGCAAGACTCTTGATGTGAAAATGCGTGTTGAAATGAATATTGTTATACTTGGAGATGGTCATCTTTTGCTAATTAAGCACTATTTATTTGATCCTCACTTTAATTGTATAAGTATTGTAAGATAGAAATAAGATAATTTATTTTTAAAAGCAGAAATGCTGTTAGAACAGCAGAAATGCTGTTAGAACAGCAGAAATATTGGGTAGATTACACATACAAAGCAGCGTTTCTGCACTCGAAAATGCATTATCTTCTTATTTGTATCTTACAATACACATTTCAACACAAAAAAAACCAAATGTTTGTTTATATTTATGAACACGTAGTTTTTAGTATTGTTGTTTTTTATTCTGTGACTTATTCAATGACTCTCCATTCCATGTATCTCCTCTTGCCCTACCTATTCCATGTTATCCTTCTGTAAAATGGAATAGGCAGGGCAAGGGGAAACACATGGAACAGAGAGTTACTGAAAAGGTCACAGAAAGTGTGACAAAAGAACTTTGTTAACAAATAAACTAAGAATTGGTTGGTGCTTTTTACATGCCACCAGCACGAAAGCCAGTCAAGGCTGCGCTGGCATTTGCCATGTTCGGATGGTGCTTTTTACATGCCACCAACACGGCGATCTCAACTACAATTTCCATTTGATTTTGATTTTGATGTACTTGACACAATTGGTCTCCTCAAGCACAGCATGTTGCCCTACGATCCAAGGTACTTTTGAGTGGGCTGGGGCTGGTTATGCAACACTGGTGTACTCACTTTATTTGCCAGGTCTTTGTATACATATACATACATATATCAGTTGAATAAAGTTACAACTCGGTCTGATTTTCACGTTTTTTATTATTGTATTTTAAAAAATTTTTGTTACAATGTTGAAGTGCATTAAACACTAAGAAAATATTTAGGTGCAGGAGTGGCTGTGTGGTAAGTAGCTTGCTCACCAACCACACTGCTCCGGGTTCAGTCCCACTGAGTGGCACCTTGGGTAAGTGTCTTTTATCAAGCCTTGTGGGTAGATTTGGCAGATGGAGACTGAAAGAAGCCCATCGTATATATATATATATATGTGTGTGTGTGTTTGTCCTCCCATCATCGCTTGACAACCGATGTTGGTGTGTTTACATCTCTGTAACTTAGCAGTTTAGCAATAGAGACTGATAGAATAAGTACTAGGCTTACAAAGAATAAATCCTGGGGTCGATTTGCTCGACTAAAGGTGGTGCTCCAGCATGGCTACAGTCAAATGACTGAAACAAATAAAAGAATAAAAGAAAAGTAGTGTTCATAAAATTCAATTAACACTTTCATACATTTGTAGTAATCATTAGATTTCAAAATATATTAATTGACAGTTGAGTTAAGTTCTTGCAGTAAAATAACTGACTTCTTCCTTTTTATACCTTTTAGAAGGCTCCAACAAGCTGAATTTCTGAATTTTTCAAATATGGTTTTGACCAATCAGCATGCAGCTTAAACGACATGGTTTGCCGAGTGTACCAATATTATTGGCATAGATTCCACTTTTATTTTAACCAATTAGCTTGCGGTTTACATGCAATGGTTTTATGAGTGAGCAAACTTAGTTGGTTTCGATCATTTTTATTTCAATCGGTGGGAGTCTTCTGTAATTTCTTTATATTCCTATGTTAAAGATATCTTTTAATCCACATCATTAGCTGGTTATTATATTATTGTTGTTATTTCCATTCAGAACAGGTTTGAGCATTTTAATAAAAGGTTTTCCTTTTATCTTTCTTCCAACCTCACTTGTGTCATGTAGTTTGTAAAAAGGGAAAATTAGAAACATTTTCTGAACACCTGTTTCTGTATGTTCGCTCAATGGAATTTGGCAAACATTAGTGTTTCAGATTTGCTGTCTGTGAACTCTTGAGTATTCTGATAATGCATTTCCTATCTCACCAATATATAGTTCCTCACAATTAGGGCATTTAATGCAGTAGATCAAATTTCTGCTTTTGCAGCTCATATCTACATTTGTGAAAATCTGTCCATTTTTTGTTCTAATGGATCTACCAGTATACATGTATCAATATGTTCCACATCTGTTATCATTACACTTGGATCCTGTGAACATTTTATCCTGTTTGTTCATGTTGAACTTTGCCTTTGTTAATAGTTTCTTTATGTTATATGGTTGCCTTTTGCTTAAGATAAGTGTTTGATTAGTTATAAAGTTTTTTAGTTTTTCACTTTATTTCATGATTGGCAAATTTATTTTGATGATGTTAAAAATGTTTTGGCGATGCAGATTGTGTGTTACTAGAAATAGTATTGTGTTCCATCGATGGATTTCGACTAAAAATTAGTAATAAAATTCCTTTCATTAGGGATGAGGGAGTGATAGTGTTTTAAGACTAAATAATTGAGTTACTTCATGATGCAGTGGTCAATATTTGAGGTATTTCATGGTAGAATGTTGTATCCTTCAATTAATCATCAGCAAGATCCCAGTAATATTCCTTATCCATTATTATAATAACCCCCCCCCCTTTATTCGCTTGTTTGATGACAGTTGTGTTGTCATTTTTAAGATGTATAAGGGCAGACTTTTCTAGTTTTGAAATGTTTGGTCTGACATTGATGTTATTACCTTGATGGAAATCTGGAGAGGATATCAATGAACTGATCTAGATGTGTATTTCGTCCTTTTGGTGGGTTAAATTTTGATTTATTTTTCACCAAGGATTCATCATTCTCATTATTTTTATCAATAAAAAAACTCCACTAGTCATAGTTTCTGACAAACGTTTTGGATATCTTCCACCAATTCCTGATAGTTGACTGTGGGTATAGGTGTGAATTCTAGTCCTTTCATTAATAATCGAAGTTCAGCACTGTCTATGTTTCTTTTTGACAGATTAATAATTTTAGGGTCTATCCTATCACTTGTTCCACAGGTGTTTCTTCTTGGACTTTTTCTTTCTCCAGTGTTTGCTGTCCTGACCCTAAAAAATAGATTCTTTTTTTGTTTATTATTTCTTCTATTATTAACATTTTTCCTCTAGGTGAGCTTTGTATTTTGGTTGTGGAGTTTTGGTTAGGCATGTTTTTATGTTTTTTTCTCTTGTTCCTAGGAGTTGGTATATTATTTACATTTTCAGTTTGTGAAAAGAATTTTGGGGGTTGGGTGATTTTTGCTGAGGTCTTTCTTGAATGTGATTTCTTCCCAGCTTTTCCACCTCTAATATTTTGATCAAATGAATAATTGTTTTGTTTACTAACTTTTCACTGTCTTTTACATCAACCACTCTTCTGAGGTATAAGTAACACACACCAATCACCTCCTCTTCAACCCACCACCCCTCAGAAGGAATAAAACAGAAACAGTAAGAGGCAGAGAGAGAGAGAGTGGGAGAGATAGAGAGAGACAGAAAGGAGTAAAGAAAGAGAGGATTGTCTTTTTTGACAGGTGAATATGTCATCTTTTCTGCTTGCTATATGACTGCTTAACATTATCTCCCATGTCAGATGGCATCAAAGTATGTCAGTTGGTATTGGTTTTCAGCAAGTGTACTTTTACATGGTCACGCAACCTGCTGGAAATAACAGCCAAATCTACCTTGAGTCACACCCTACCATCTCAAATAAAGGGTATACAAAATGATAGGATGGTCATGATTGGAATGCCTTTCATCACAAGTCGATTCAATCAGAACTGATCTGGGACCAAACTACTACTGCCAAGTTTACTTCAAGTCAATGCAGGAGAGCCTCTGTGCAGCTGCTCCACCTGCTAAAAATAGCAACCAAATTTCTCTCAGATTACACCCACTGACTTTTGTGGAGTCAAGGGAAGGTCATTATGCCATTGAACTCCACTCCATTATCACTTTTCAATTGCTTGAATATCTATCCAACAATCTAACCGTCAGTTGTTTTCTTTCTTTCTTTTTCCTTTTTTTTTGTTGAGTAAAGTTCTTTTGTTGTGATCTACGACCTCTTCAATAACTTCTTTTCAAGTTCATTATGGAGGCCTTGTTTGCTTGAGTGACACCTTGTTGCTTTTATGTGTATACGTAGGTGTGTGTAGTTTAGGAGAGAAAGTAATGGTGATGATGACCAATAGGCTTGTGTGTGTGTATGTATATGTGCATGTATGTGTTGGTGTGATTATGTATGTACACCTATGTGCCCACCTGTATATGTGTTTGTATGTTAATGGGTGGGTGTGTGTGTACACAGGCTTTGCTGACCTTCTCAGGTTGAGCTTTTGACTTTATTGTTTTGTTTTTGTCTTATTTCTGCTGAAGATTTATGGGTTTATGGAGGGAAATATAAGGTGTGTTTAGGGTGTAACAAACAATCAATTAGTTAATTAGACAGATATTTAACCAACTGACAAATAATATTCCCTATTAACATCTATCTGAAATTTTAAATTACTCCTCCTATGTTGTAAGTAAGGGATCTTTTTGTTTTGACGGGCAACACTTGTTTTCTTAACGAAACACTTTCAAACTTGGGATACTGGTAGAATGTGTCATATAAAACATCTTTTTCTCTTAGCCTTCTTAACAAAAATCAGTTCTTAATAAGTTATTTCATGTTAAAGTTGTCGTGTTTCTGTAATTTCAACCAATCACTGACGTCTATTCAGTTAGTGCTCTTTTTATAAACAATAATTTTTACCGGTGTCAAGAGTGTTATTCCCTGTTTAATTATATCATTATTCCCTAGTAAGGGTTTAGGGTTTTAGGGTTAGGGTTCGGGTTTTAGAGTTAGACACCGTTGTTTACATTCCACAGCATTAATTGTTTTCACCTCAATAGACGTCACTGATTGGTTGAAATTACCGAAATACGACAACTTTTTACATGAAATAACTTCGAATACAAAAATTTTTATCTGTTCTATAATACAAAATATACAAGTATACGAAGTTTGAAAGTGTTTCAGTACCAAAAACACTACATAAAACATTAATGAAAAATGTTGCCCGTCAAACCAAAAAGATCCTTAGTAAGTTTCCATATTGGGTTGATACTGTTGTTTTGCTTCAAGGTCAACCTTGATCAAGTAGCCCTATGATCAAAAAAATGACCAACCCAGATTTGGCTGAAATTTTTTGTAGGTCAAATAACTGCATAGAGTAGGGGTTGGTAACATTTTACCATTCACAAGCCAGAAGTAAAGTTTGTAGGACGATGTTGAACCACTATTATATGAAAGTTTGTGCACTCCCAACAACAGAAAAGAACACACAGTACTGCACATACACCAGCAACATAGAAATGTACCAGGTGATGCTGTAGAAATTTGCCTCAAACTACCAAATGTTGAACAATTATATGATAATAATAATAAAAATAATAATAATAATAATAATAATAATAATAATAATAACAACAAGAACAATTATTATAATAATGACGATAATAATAATAATAATAATAATAATAATAATAATAATAATAATAATAATCATACTCTTTTACTTGTTTCAGTCATTTGACTGTGGCCACGCTGGAGCACCGCCTTTAGTTGAGCATATCGACCCCGGGACTTATTCTTTGTAAGCCTAGTACTTATTCTATCGGTCTCTTTTGCTGAACCGCTAAGTGACGGGGACATAAACACACCAGCATCGGTTGTCAAGCAATGCTAGGGGGACAAACACAGACACACCAACACACACACACACACATACATATATATATACATATATACAACAGGCTTCTTTCAGTTTTCGTCTACCAAATCCACTCACAAGGCTTTGGTCGGCCCGAGGCTATAGTAGAAGACACTTGCCCAAGATGCCACGCAGTGGGACTGAACCCGGAACCATGTGGTTGGTAAGCAAGCTACTTACTACACAGCCACTCCTGCGCCTATAATAATAATAATAATAATAACAATAATAATAATAATAATAATAATAATGATGATGATGATGATGATGATGATAATAAGGAGAGGAGAAGATAGAGAATAGGAAGTCAGACATATTGTTAATTGAAAAATAAGACAAACTATGCTGGATCATAGATATAGCATGCCAAGCTGACAACAAGGTATGCGATAAGGAAGAAAGAAACATTGAGAGATATGACAGGTTAGCTTGGGAAGTTAAGTAGTTGTGGTTGAGGAAAAAGGTGGTAGTAGTACCAATAATTGTCGGAGCCCTGGGAACAGTGAGTAAAAATCTTGAGAAGTACATGGAACAAATAGGGACTGCAATAAGGGTGGAGCACTTGCAGAAAACAGCACTGCTTGGAACCGCTTGAATACTCCAGATGGTGCTCGAAAAATAAGGGGTGTTACCCTAGTTCACAGGTAGTGAACATTTGACACTGTAGTACATCTCCAGCGTTAGAAGCTGTGCAAAGACAATGAATAATAATAATAATAATAATAATAATAATAATAATAATAATAATAATAATAACAACAACAACAACAACAACAGTAGACGAGCTAAAACAGCTTAGACAAGGAAGTTGCTAACTAGATATGGGTCACTTTACCCCAAAAGTGACACAGACAGACTGTATGTACCAAAAAAAAAACAAGAGGGGAAAGAGGACTTATTGGATGTGAACACAGCATTAGAGCAGAAGAAAACAACATAGCGGTATGTAAAAAATGCCACAGAACCACTATTATTAGAAGTAAGAAGGTCAGGCTTGTGTAGGATGACAGATTGCAAAGATAAAGCACTATACAAGAAATTGAAAACGAATGAAACTGAAAATAGGTGGGTAAAGAAAAGAATGTATGGTCAATTTCATAGGGAAGTTGCAGATAAGACAGTCAGGGAATAAAGATGACTGTGGATGACTAAAAGTGATTTAAAACCAGAGGCTCTCATCTGTACTGCCTAAGAGCAAGCACTAAGAACAAACTACATAAAATACAGAATAGGCAACACAGCAGAAAGTGATAAGTGCAGAATCTGTGGACAAAATGGTGAAACCATATGGCATATTAGCAGCCAATGTACGCCACTAGCCCAGAAGGAATATAATAGAAGCCATGACAATATAGCCAGGCTTGTCCATTGGACACTTTGCAACAAGTATGGACTTGACAGAGCAAAAAATTGGTACAATCACAAACCTGAAGGCATCGTCGAAAATAGAAATGCAAAGATCCTATGGGATTTTAGGATTCAGTGCAACCATGAGATTGAGAATAGGAAGCCAGACATAGTGTTAATTGAGAAAGAAAACAAACTATGTTGGATCATAGATATAGCATGCCCAGCTGACAACAAGGTATGCGATAAAGAAGAAAAAAAAGTTGAGAGATATGACAGGTTAGCTTGGGAAGTTAAGCAGTTGAAGCCGATGAAAAAGGTAGCAGTAGTACCAATAATTGTCGGAACCCTGGGAACAGTGAGCAAAAATCTCAAGAAGTAAGTGGAACAAAGAGGAGCTGCAATAAGGGTGGAGCACTTGCAGAAGGTAGCACTGCTTGGAACCACTCGAATACTCCGGAAGGTACTCGAAAAATAAGAGGGGTTACTTTAGTTCACTGGTAGTGAACAGCTGACACTGTGGTACATCTCCAGCGTTAGAAGCTGTGCAAAGGCAATAATAATAATAATAATAATAATAATAATAATAATAATAATAATCTTTTCTATTCTAGGCACAAGGCCCGAAATTTAGGGGAGGGGACCAGTCGATTAGATCAACTCCTGTACACAACTGATACTTAATTTATCAACCCCGAAAGGATGAAAGGCAAAGTCACAAAACCAGCAGGAATCAACTACAAGGATCCTCGGTCTCAAGTGATGTTTATTTTATTGACCTTAAAAGCATGTAGATCATAATTAACTTCAGTAGAATTTGAACTCAGAACATACAAAATTGGGAAATATGCCACTGAGTACCTTATCTGACATGCCAATGATTCTGCCTGCTCAATGCCTTAATAAAGCTAATAATAATTCTTTCAAAGTTTGGCACAAGACCAGCAAATTTTGAAGGAAAGCGCCTAGTTGATTACATCAACTCAAGTACTCAACTGGTACTTTATTTTATTGACACTGAAAGGGTGAAAGACAAGGTTAGCCACTGAGTAGTTTGTCCAATGTCGTAACAATTCTGCCAGCTTGCCACTTAATGAAGGTTACAATAATAGAATTTAGAATTATGGATTAAATGTATTTAGCCTCTGACTAGCTCTTGTACTGGTGACATGTAAAAAGCACCATACAAATGTGGCTGATGCCAGTACCCCATGATTGGCTCCCGTGCTAGTGGCACATAAAAAGCACTATCCAAACGTGATTGATGCTAAGCCCGCCTGACTGGCTCCTGTGCCAGTGGCATGTAAAAAGTATCCACTACACTCTCGGAGTGGTTGGCGTTAGGAAGGGCAGATAAGACTGGAGCCTGGTGCAACTGGTGACTCTCCATACCTTAGTCAAACCATCCAACCCATGCCAGCATGGAAAACAGACATTAAACGATGATGATGATGATGATGATGATGCTGGGTCATGTAAAATTAGACATGACAGTGTGTTATTTTATGCTGTCTACCACTACAACCACAACCACCACCACCACCACCACCACCACCTCCACCAACACTATCAACATCGTCATCATTCAACGTCTGCTTTCCATGCTGGGTTGGACATGTTCACTGAGGACTTGCAAGCTGGGAGGCTGCACCAGGCTCCAATATTGATCTGGCAAGGTTTCTAAAGCTGGATGCCCTTCATAACGCCAACCACTCTGAGAGTGTAGTGGGTGATTTGTACATGCTACCAGCACAGGGAGCCAGTCAGGCTGGGAGATAGGGCAGCACTAAAATTCTTCTCAACCTTTAACCTGTGCTGTCCTCAATTGATTTACTAGGCACTTTACAGAGTGCATTGGGTGCATTTTATCATAGTGTCAGAATAGTAGAGAGGGTGATAAGGAGGAAAGCTAAGTTTAAAGAGGTGTTGAGAGATGCTGAAGTATATTGGGAGGAACAGATTTATTGTTATGAGAGGGAGGCAGAGAAGAGAGAGAGAGAGAGAGAGAGAGAGAGAGCAACAAAAGTATTGGAGATGGGAGGGGTGGGGAGAGTAATTGAATGGAAAGAGTAAGATCAGATATTAGTGGGAGAGAAGGAAAGAGAGAGAGAGACAGAGAGAGAGTGATAAGGATCATGGGTGGAATAAGTAGGGGAGAGATTCAGAGTTATCACATGAGTGAATGAGTTCGGTGGTGGTGGTG
>NC_142932.1:112487270-112512270 GCF_046866305.1 Octopus bimaculoides | reverse complement strand
TGTCAAAAATGAAATAGGAATTTTGCAAGAAGTTTCTATAATACTAGTTTTTAAACATCAAATGGCTATGGGGTCCACCAGAATTAAATAGTAATCAAAGGGGTCCATAGATGAAAAATGGTTGAGAGCCCCTGCTTGTGAGTATTTAACCAATGTACTAAAATCTTCAAAAAAGTAGAAGACATGCCAAAAGTATTTATAGGAGTATCTATAGGTGCAGTAGTGGCTGTGTGGTAAGAAACTTGCTTCCCACCACATGGTTTGGGGTTCAGTCCCACTGTGTGGCACCTTGGGCAAATGTCTTCTGCTATAGCCTTGAGGCGACCAAAGACTTGTGAGTGAATTTGGTAGACAAAAACTGAAAGAAGCTTGTTATGTGTGTGGAGGGGGTACATGTGTGTGCATGTGTGTGTGTGTGTGCATGTGTGTGTGTGTGCATGTGTGTGTGTGTGCATGTGTGTGTGTGTGCATGTGTGTGTGTGTGCTTGTCCTCCCCACCACCACTGCTTTACAACCAATGTTGATGTGTTAACATTCCCATAACTTAGCAGTTCAGTAAAAGAGACCGATAGAATAAATACCAGACTTTAAACAAATAAATAAAGAGGTAGATTCAATCGGCTAAAAATTCTTCAAGGTGATACCCCAGCATGGCCACAGTCCAATGACTAACACAAGTAAAAGATAAATGATAAAGGAAATATAAATATCAACAACCTTAAATATGCAAATGCTACTGCCTTATTAGCTGTCAATCTAAGGAAGCTGATAACCTCAGTAAATGAGGAAGGAATGTCTATGGAATGGAAATGAATGTAAAGAAAAGAAAATCAATGGAAATCAATAAGAAACAAGAGCACAAACCTCTACCAAGGCAATACCAATGTCTTCTCAATGATAAGCCAGAGATGATTATTAAAATGAGAATATCTGAAGTAAACACGACTGCTCTCACAAACAGGAATACTAAAAATGAACCTGACCACTCTCAAAAATTAGGTATAAAAACAGGAAAAATAATCCAGAATCCTTATCTGGTACTGAATTGATCCCAAAATCTAATCAGTTTGTGCGAGTCATGAGGTCAAACATCCCTGAAAGTTTCATCTGAATCCATCCAACGGTTCTTGAGATATCTTGTCCACAGACAAAGAAACAAACACAACTCAAAACAATACCTTTGCCTTCACTAAGGTGGAGGTAATAATAATCTCTAAGCCCATTGAATAGGCATGAAAGATACTATTTGTGGCATACAGGTTATTAAGAAAATGGTAAATATGAAGAAGAGTTCAAAAGGGAATTGAGATAACTAGAAAGACAAATGAAATGGTTCACTCAAATACATGGAGCTGAAGCATGGGCATTGACTGCTTCCCAACCACATAGTTCTGGGTTCAGTCCCACTGCATGACACCTTGGGCAGGTGTCTTCTACTATAGCCTCGGGCACACCAAAGCCGTGTGAGTGGATTTGGTAGACAGAAAAACTGAAAGAAGTTCGCGAGCGTGCACATGTGTTTGTGTGTGTGTGTGTGTGTCTGTCTGTCTGTATGTCTGTCTGTCTGTCTGTCTGTCTGTCTGTCTGTCTGCCTGCATGCCTGCCTGTCTTTCTGTCTATCTACATTTGTGCCCTACCACTGCTTCACAGCTGCTGTTGGTGTGTTTATGTTTCTGCAACCTAGCAGTTTGTCAAAAGAGACTGATAGAATAAGGACCAGGTTTATTAAAAAAAATAGTACTGGGGTCGATTCATTTGACTGAAAATCCTTCAAGATGGTGCCCCAGCATGGCTACAATTAAATGACTGAAACAAATAAAAGATAAACGATAAAAGATGAGCATATAGAAGACTTTCCAAAATGTCATAGACAGAAATTCTATTAGAAATCATGAAAGAGCGGGAACTTTGATACTTCAACATTTAATGACAGGCATAGCTTTATGGTTGAGAAGCTTGCTTCCCAGCCATTTGGTCTCAAGTTCAGTCCCACTAGTACCTTGGGCAAATGTCTTCTGCTAAGCCCTGAGTTGACCAAAGCCTTGTGAGTGGGTTTGGCAGATAGAAACCAAAAAGAAGCCTGCTATATATTAATATATGTGTGTGTATGTGCATGCGTATGTGAGCATGTGTGTGTGTTTGTGTGCATGTGTGTGCGTGTGTGTGTGTGTGTGTGTGTGTACCCTTGTATTGACATCATGTCATGGTTATAAATGAGCAACATCATCAAACATACAAGCCATGTTGTTACTTTCTACCCTTCTATAGAAAACATGTCTAGCCGTGAGAAATATCCTTTTCTACTCTAAGCACAAAGCCTGAAATTTTGGGGGAGGGTGCCAGTCAATTAAACTGACCCCAGTACACAACTGGTACTTAATTTATCAACCCTGAAAGGATGAAAGGCAAAGTTGACCTTGGCAGAATTTGAACTCAGAATGTAAAGACAGACGAAATACAGCTAAGCATATAACGTTTCTTATTTCTTTACTGCCCATGAGGGGCTACACACCGAGGGGACAAACAAGGACAGACAAACGGATTAAGTCGATTATATCGACCCCAGTGCGTAACTGGTACTTATTTAATCGAGCCTGAAAGGATGAAAGGCAACGTCGACCTCAGTGGAATTTGAACTCTGAACGTAGTGGCAGACAAAATACTGCTAAGCATTTCGCCCAGCGTGCTAACATTTCTGCCAGCTTGCTGCCTTAAGCATTTAAGGTTTCTGCCAGCTCCCTACCTTTAGCCATGAGAAATATTAAACAAATAATGGTTAACAACAGTAAAGGTATTCCAGTTATAGTAAATCTACCTCAGCAAATTCCATCTGACCCATGCAAGTATTGAAAAGTGGATGTTAAATGTTGATAATGATGATGATTTAATTATTTCATTTCATTACCACTTTTCTGTTGAAATACAATGCCTTTGTTTCAATTAATTTTGAAAATAATGTAGAAATTAGGAAAATAACTCTCATTATTAAACTGATGTTCAGAACATAAATTAACATGAGATTTTGTCAGAAAGTTTTAATCTAGAAGACTTTAAAGCAGGAAATGAAGAACGTAGAATAAGGTGTGATCTCAGGAAATTTATTATCAAAAAGGTTAATTAGAGATTGTTAGGTGCAGGAGTGACTGTGTGGTAAGTAGCTTGCTTATGAACAACATGGTTCTGGGTTCAGTCCCACTGCGTGGCATCTTGGGCAAGTGTCTTCTACTATAGCCTCAGGCCGATCAAAGCCTTGTGAGTGGATTTGGTAGACGGAAACTGAAAGAAGCCCGTTGTATATATGTATATATATATATATATATATATATATATATGTGTGTGTGTATATGTTTGTGTGTCTGTGTTTGTCCCCCCAACTTCACTTGCCAACCGAGGCTGGTGTGTTTACGTCTCCGTAACTTAGCAGTTCGGCAAAAGAGACCAATAGAATAAATACTAGGCTTACAAAGAATAAGTCCTGGGGTCGATTTGCTCGACTAAAGGTGGTGCTCCAGCATGGCCGCAGTCAAATGACTGAAACAAGTAAAAGAGTAGAAGGCAAAATGAAAGGGAAAGGTGAATGGGAAAACTAAGAAATACAGGGATGGATAACATCAAGAATTAATCAGACTTAAAATACAGTGAATCCAAGGCAGCAAAAAGAAAGACTGAAATAGCAATCTATGGTATTCACAAAGTATTCAACCTACAAAGAGCAGATGATATTTAATGATGGTGGTAGTATAAGTAAAAGGGAATGAGCAAGTGATTTAGATGTAATGGTAGGGGTGTTTGTTAACAGGAGATTGGTGAGTTAGGTTGAGGAGAAACAGAAATGAAATAAACAGAAATGAAATAAATGTATAATGTTTATGAACAGGGTGTACATCTGTAGTATTTTACTATCTGAACTACATAAATTATATGGAGCAATATATATTTATTATTCTTTAACAAGAATAGTATTGACAATGACTGGAGTTTCAACCAGCTAAGTAGTCCTTCAGTTTAATGTAAAATTGTTTATATAATCAGAAAGTAAAATTGTTTATATAATAACTTAACATAAAAACAAACATCAAAATTGATATTAATATAAATATTCACAGATTTATGTGTGAATATATTTGATGAGGGAGGAAGAGAGAAAGAAAGAAAGGAAGAAAGAAAGGAAGAAAGGAAGGAAGGAAGGAAGGAAGGAAGGAAGGAAGGAAGGAAGGAAGGAATGAAAGGAAGGAAGGAAGGAAGGAAGGAAGGAAGGAAGGAAGGAAGGGAGGGAGGGAGGGAGGGAGGGAGGGAGGGAGGGAGGAAGAAAGAAAGGAAGAAAGAAAGAAATGAAGCCAGTATGCTTTGCTGGATGTGCAATGTCAGTGTGCATGTTCGACAGAGTGTAAACATCTTGAGAGAAAAGTTAGGCATAAGAGGAATCAGATGTGGTGTGCAAGAGAGACAACTGTGCTGGTGTGGTCATGTGATGCATATGGATGAAGACAGCTGTGTAAAGAAGTGCTGACCTCTAGCTGTGGAGGGAACCTGTGGAAGAGGTAGACCCTGGAAGACATGGGACGAGGTGGTGAAGCATAATATTAGAACTTTGAGCCTCACAGAGGCAATGACAAGACCTTTTGGTGACCAAGACCATTGGCAATATGCTGTGCTTGAGAGGACCCATCAAACCGAGTGCACCTATGCTGGTGGCATGTATAGAACATCTTTTGGGCGTTAGGCCTTACAGAGGCAAAGGGGCTGAGTTCCTTTCAAGTGTTGGGCCTTTTGGAGGCAATGACCAAGGTCTTTGGCATCATGTTGTCCTTGAGAAGACAACCTGTCAAGCCAAGCAAAATCGCAGTCATGGCAGATACCAGTATCATGCAATTGACACCTGTGCTGATGGCACGTAAACACACCCTGGTGTCATGCAAATGGCACCTGTGCCAGTGGCATGTTAAAACAGCCATTACACTCTCGGAATGGTTGGTATTAGGAAAGGCATCTAGCTGTAGAAATCATGCCAAATCAGACTGGTGTCTGATGCAGCCTTCCAGCGTGCCAGCCCAGTCAAACTGTCCAACCCATGCCAGCATGGACAACAGACATTAAATGATGATGAGGATGACACGACACACACACACACACACACACACACACACACACATACATACATACATACATACATGAGTGTGTGTGTTTGTGTGTGTATGTATGTATATATATGTGTGTGTGTATATATATATATACACACACACATACAAACACACATATATATATTCATACACACACACATACACACAAACACACACACACGCACGCACGCACGCACGCATACATGCACACACACACACACACATATACAGCCAGTTTCATACAGTTTCCTTCAACTGTATTCACTTACAGAGCATTATTAACCAGAGGTTATAGTAAAAGGTGCTGCAAAGTGGGATTGAACATGAAACTACATGGTTATAAAACAAACTTCTTAACTACATAATCATACATACACACACACACACACACACACACACACACACACACACACACACTCGTGCACACATACATATATATACAGAAATGGAAAATTATAATTGTCAACTAAACTTGACTAAGGATACGAATAACACCTACATTGCTAGAAATAGGAGCTAAAATGCTGTTACAGAGCACATAACATATACTCTGATGGAGGCTGCAATTGCCCCAAAAACCAAACCAAAGATTCCTTAGACTGACCGGCTAGTTTCAGCAATTTCCATTGCCATCATCAGTAAGGCCAGCTAGTTCGGGCTAACTCACCTATAAGATCTTATATATTCACCATAAAAATCTGTGGATGATTTAGCAGATCACTAATGTGTATACAAAAAATTTTTTAAATGGCTATATATATATATATATATCTGTAAATATAATATGTAACAATTATTCAGTAGCCATGATAAAACTCTGAGTTTCGGATGTCAGGATGGAAACCCACGCTGCCATCTCTTCAAAAAAAAATGCTATGAAAATGACCATTAAACAAAGGGAAATTACTGTGTGATTGACCGTTATTAAGACAAAAGTGCAATTAGAATGACCGCTAAGTAAGGGGAGGGAGTAAAGGTAAGGGAGTAAAAATGTTTAGAGTAATCGCGTAAATGTGCATGTCCATACATACATACATATGCGTGCCCGCACACCCACATACATGCGCCTATATGTATATACTCATCCACCCTCACTTGAAACACACACATGCTCACCCCTGTGTGTGTGTATGTGTGTGTGTGCACGTTATGGATGTACATTTGGACAAATGTATATGAACATGTACACATATATGAATACAAGTATGCTATTATGTCTATCATCATCATCATCATCGTTTAACGTCCGCTTTCCATGCTAGCATGGGTTGGACGATTTGACTGAGGACTGGTGAAACCGGATGGCAACACCAGGCTCCAATCTAATTTGGCAGAGTTTCTACAGCTGGATGCCCTTCCTAACGCCAATCACTCAGAGAGTGTAGTGGGTGCTTTTACGTGTCACCCGCACGAAAACGGCCACGCTCGAAATGGTGTCTTTTATGTGCCACCCGCACAAGAGCCAGTCCAGGGGCACTGGCAATGATCTCGCTCGAAAACCCTACCAGGCCAGTCAGGCGGTACTGGCAACGGTCACGCTCAGGATGGTACATCTTATGTGCCACCCGCACAAGATCCAGTCCAGGGGCCCTGGCAGCGATCTCACTTGGCTTGCCGGGTCTTCTCACGCACAGCACATTTCCAAAGGTCTCGGTCAGTAGTCATCGCCTCGGTGAGGCCCAATGTTTGAAGGTCTTGCCTCACCACCTCAGCCCAGGTCTTCCTGGGCCTACCTATTCCACGGGTTCCCTCAACTGTCAGGGAGTGGCACTTTTTCACGCAGCTATCCTCATTCATTCTCACCACATGTCCAAACCAGCGCAATCGTCTCTCTTGCACACCACAACTGATGCTTCTTATGTTCAGCTTTTCTCTCAAGATACTTACACTCTGATGGGTATGCACATTTACATTACACATCCAGCAGAGCATACTGGCTTCATTCTTTGCGAGCTTACGCATGTCCTCAACAGTCACAGTCCATGTTTCACTGCCATGTAGCATGGCTGTTCGTACACATGCGTCATACAGTCTGCCTTTTACTCTGAGTGAGAGTCCCTTTGTCGCCAGCAGAGGTAAGAGCTCTCTAAACTTGGCCCAGGCTATTCTTATTCTAGCAGTTACACTTTCAGCGCACCCACCCCCACTACTAACTTGGTCACCCAGATAGTGGAAGCTATCGACTACCTCTAGTTTTTCTCCCTGGAATGAGATAGAAGTTGTTTCCTGTTTGTTTACAGTGTTTATTGCACCTGAACATCTGCCACATACAAAAACTAACTTCGTAGTTAATCTGCCTTTGATATTGCTGCACCTCTTATGTGTCCATAGCTTGCACCGGGTACATCTTATAGAGTTACTACCTACTCCTTTACTGCATACTGAGCAGGGCCATCTACCTGAAGGGGTTTGTGTTTTATCTACCTTCCTACTTATTAGGATTTTGGTTTTTGCTAGGTTGACTCTAAGGCCCTTCGATTCTAGTCCTTGCTTCGTGTTTAATCTTTAAACATTCATTTTCAATCAATTATATCTATAACATTACACGTTTCATGTACTTCTTTATTTTATTTTTCTTTCTCTCCAACTTAACAAAACAACATGCTGCTAACAACCTACACACACACACGCACACACACACACACACACACACACACACATTACTTCAAAGTCATTCACACATTCTTTTTACTACCATGCTTTAGTATAAGTACATATGTCTTACGTTTGTTTTTATACTTGTTTTTCTTTATTTTTTTTTCCTTTTTGTATTGCATCATATCTTTTATCCTTTATTTGTTTCAGTTATTGGACTGTGGTCATGCTGGGGCACCACCTTGAAGGATTTACTCAACAAATTGACCCCCACTATTTATTTTTTAAAAGTCTGTCTGATCCTTATTATATTGGCATCTTTTGCTGAACCACTATGTTACAAGAATGTAAACAAACCAACACCACAATTCAAGTGATGGTGGGGGACAAACACAAACACCAAGACAGAAATTCAAACACACACACACACACACACACACACACACACATGCACACATGCACGCACATACACTCACACATATTTATAACAGACTTCCACACAGTTTCCAATATCCAAAGCATTGGTTTACTCAAGGACTATATAGTGCAAGAGACATGTTCAAGGTGTCGTGCATTCGAACTAAACCTGAAACTGCATAATCGCAAAGCATGCACTCATGCATCCATCCATGCATGTATGCTGGCGGCATGTAAAGAGCAGCTTTCGAGTATAGGGCCTCATGGAGGCAATACCAAATGACTGAGACCTTTGGCAATATGCTGTACTTGAGAAGAAGACCCATCAAACTAAGTAAAATAGTAGTCGTGGCTGATGCTGGTGTCACGTAACTGGCACCTATGCCGACAGCATGTAAAAACATCCATTACACTCTTGGAGTGGTTGGCATTGGGAAGGGCATCCAGCCATAGAAACTGTGCCAAATCAAACTGGAGTCTAGTGCAGCCCTTTGGCTTACCAGCCCTGGTCAAACCGTCCAACCCATGCCAGCATGGAAAACAGACGTTAAAGGATAATGATGATGATAATGATGATGGTGGTGGTGGTGGTATATACATGCATTAGCAGTGTTTGTTTTAGATCCTAAAGTTTATTATGGGGTATAGATTTTTGTTGTCACTGCATATGTAAACTAATTAAAATTAATCAGATACTTCTGACAGTCGTAAATGGCTCTCAAATTTATGCAATTTCAGTTTTCCTCAATTTGACCTGACAGCACAGACTGTCCAATGTACCTAATCTATTTTAATTAGCTTACACATGCAGTGAAGACTAAAATTTATGGAAATAACCCACAGTCAACTTTATATGTGGGTGTGTATGTACTATGTGTACTTATCTGTGTGTATGTATATCATCATCATCAATGGACATGTTCACTGAGGACTGGCAAGCCAGAAGGCTGCACTAGGCTCCAATCTGATCTGGCAAGGTTTCTACAGCTGGATGCCATTCCTAATGCCAACCACTCCGGGAGTATAGAGGGTACTTTTTACGTGCCATTAGCATGGGAGCCTGTCAGGGGCCTCTGGCATCGACAATGTTCAGATGGTGCTTTTTACATGCCACCAGCACAGGGGCCAGTCAGGGGGTACTGGCATCGACCATGTTTGGATGGTGCTTTTTATGTGCCACCAGCACAGGAGCCAGTCAGGGGGCACTGTATACACATATGTGTGTGTATGTGCATGCATTGTGTGTGTGTGTGTGTGTGTGTGTGTGTGTGTGTGTGTGTGTGTATAGCAAAGGTGAATGGCTTAGTGGTTAGAGTATTCGGCTCATGATTGTAAGGTTGTGAGTTTGATTCCCAGTGGCATGCTGTGTCCTTGAGCAAGTCACTTTATTTCACATTGTTCCAGTCCATTCAGCTGGCAAAAATGAATAGCACTTGTATTACAAAAGGCCAGCCTTATCACATTCTGCATCACGCTAAATCTCCCTGAGAATTACATTAAGGGTACGCATGTCTGTGGAGTACTCAGCTACTTACACATTAATTTCGCAAGCAGGTTGATCCACTGATGAGATCAACTGGAGCATTCATCATCTTAACCATAGGCGTTAGGAAGGGCATCCAGCTGTAGAAACTCTGCCAAATTAGATTGGAGCCTGGTGTTGCCATCCAGTCTCACCAGTCCTCAGTCAAATCGTCCAACCCATGCTAGCATGGAAAGTGGACGTTAAACGATGATGATGATGATGATGATATATATATATATCATCATCATCATCATCATCATCATCGTTTAACGTCCGCTTTCCATGGTGGCATGGGTTGGATGGTTTAAACTTAGGACTGGCGAGCCAGATGGCTGCACCAGGCTCCAATCTGATCTAGCGGAGTTTCTACAGCTGGATGCCCTTCCTAACGCCAACCACTCCGAGAGTGTAGTAGGTGCTTTTATATGCCACTGGCACGAAAGCCAGTCAGGTGGTACTGGTAACGGCCATGCTCAAATGGTGTTTTTTACATGCCACCTGCACAGGAGCCAGTCCAGCGGCACTGGTAACAATCTCGCTCAAATGTTGTTTTTATGTGCCACCAGCACAAATGCAAGTAAGGCAACGCTGGTAACGATCATGCTCGAATGGTGCTTTTCATGTGCCACCGGCATGGGAGCCAGTCAACGGCCCAGGCAACAATCATGTTCGGATGGTGCTTTTAATGTTCCACTGGCACGGATGCCAATCAGGCTGTGCTGTCATCGGCCACGTCAGCAAATTTGATTTTGATTATATATATATATATATATGAAATCGTGATGGCACCACCATTTGCGTGTGATCGTTACCAGCGTTGTGTTCCTGATATTTGTGCCAGTGGCACGTGAAAAGTCATTTGAGCGAGATTGTTGCCAGTGCCACTGGACTGGCTCCTGTGCAGGTAGCACGTAAAATACACCATTTTGAGCGTGGCCGTTGCCAGTACCACCTAACTGACCTTTGTGCCAGTGGCACGTAAAAGCACCCACTACACTCTCAGAGTGGTTGGCGTTAGGAAGGGCATCCAGCTGTAGAAACTCTGCCAAATCAGATTGGAGCCTGGTGTAGCCATCTGGTGTAGCCATCTGGTGTAGCCATCTGGTGTAGCCATCTGGTTTCACCAGTCCTCAGTCAAATCGTCCAACCCATGCTAGCATGGAAAGCGGACGTTGAACGATGATGATGATGATATATATATATGCTACCAGAAGGTGTTGTGGTTCACACCACCCTTCTCTTTAAGTGTTAAAGCCCAAGTAGGTAAGATTTCCCTTAGCTTAGTAGACAAACACTTCCCTTGTACAAATAGGTTCAGTAAAAAATTTAATAGGCACACTGCAAGAGTTTCCTTTAACTGTGCACCCAGTGTAAAAACGATTTTAGTAGGTAGGCCCACACCTGAGACAGATGGCGGATGCTCATGTAGGGGTAACACATGTCCACTCAACAGCCACTGTAATATGGAAACCATCATATATGAGGTAGAGATAACATCAATAGGACCAAATGGGCAACCAAAGCTGCAAAAGTACATAGGAGCAACTAAGGGCCTCTTCAGAGCCTGCTATAACAATCTCCTTCAACATCCCAAAGAGACATAATGCTATAATCCTGGCCAAGTACGTAGGGTTGGTGAAAGAAATCATCAAGTACAGCATATAGTGGAGGATTTTAGAGAAATGTAAAGCATACTTAAATAGTAGTAGGAAGTGCAGACTATGCCTGGCTGAGAAAAGAGCTATATTAAAGAGCTCTCAGCACTGAGGCATCTACTTTAAGAGCAGAAGTGAAATTTTTAATCCTTGCCCATATGAAAGGAAGTACATCTTATATCTGCGTGTCCCATCGTGATTATAATCACCAGTCCCCCAGCTTTGGCTCTCCTGCCACCAATACCTGGGAATCTGGCAAAGAGTTGGACCAAAGCATACACAAACACACTCACAAATGCACACTCTCTAGTAGGCCCTTTTCCACCACACTCAATATAAGCCCACACACATATTGTACCCCTACACACACATGCATACGAAAATGCTCCAAAATATTTAACCAAAGGTTTTAACCAAAGCATAAAAGGAAAACAGACGCACACTAATGAACACAGATGTCTATGTGGCCTTTAGGCACCACGCTCCTAAAAACGCTGCACATGTAGTACCACTACACACATTCCATTTCTACAAGAACACCAACCCTAAAACATACACACATCTTGTCACCTTGCATCACACCCAGAGATAGTATTTTAGTACCAAGAGACATAACTCTTAACTCTTGTTTGGTTTGTTTCATCGTCTTTTTCACAACAACCACAAACTGGATGTGTCTGTTCACCTCCAACAATAGAGAGCAGTCATTATATTTCATTCCATAACTGTCATCTCTGAAGAGTGCAGGGTTATATAATCAGATTGTCACCTATCACTCTGTTAAATCTCAAGTGCAAAACCAATCAGTAACATCAGTCATAATTGATATATAATACTGTACAAAAAATTTCTATATCACTTACATATATATGTATAGATAAATATATACACATATACATATATATGTCACATTGACAATGCTTAATAGTTGTAAACAAGTATCACCATCATATACGCTGTGTCATTCATGGAAATAAGTGAAAGTTGGCAAAAGGTGTATGTAGGGGAGGGGGGCATCTGGCCATAGAAAATCTGCCTCAATGAATTTCATCTGACTGATGCAAGGATGGAAAAGTGGACAGATGTTAAAATAACACTGATGATATGTATGAGTGCAAGTGTGTGTATTATTTTAGATAGATAGATAGATAGATAGATAGATAGATAGATAGGTAGGTAGGTAGATAGATAGATAGATAGATAGATAAATAGATAGATAGATAGAGAGATAGATAGATAGATAGATAGATAGATAGATAGATAGATAGGTAGATAGATAGATAGATAGATAGATAGATAGGTAGATAGATAGATAGATAGATAGATAGATAGATAGATAGATAGATAGATAGGTTTCTTTATTAGCCACACAGGGCTCAACACAGAGGGGACAAAATACAAATGTAGAGTTTTTCTTTTCGAGGGGGTCGAAAACAAAGCAGAAAAAAAACAAAAGTGGGGACAACGATGAAAAAAAAAACATCGCAAAACGTTTGGGGTATTTACAAAAAATACGAAATAATACAAAAAATTCCCAATAAATGGGGAGATTATCCGTGGAAAGAAAAACCTACGAAAAGACCACGGTAACCTCGGTCTTTAGCGTCACAGTTTGTTAAATAAAATTTCTTTTATTTAAGCAAGAAACGTAAGTAACTCTCTGTTTACAAAATTTTAAAACGTTTTATAGAATCATGGTCAAGGTGGCTTCGTCATTTATACGTGCCATTCTTGCTACATGTATCCATCTTTTTTCGAAACATTTGCTAGACAACACTTGCCTCTCTACTCTCACCTTCCTTTTCAAGTGATACTTGAAAAAGTTGATAAGAGATTGACCAGAGAGGAAAGTATTTGTCTCTAATCCTTTCAGACGCGTCCACCAGATGCATTCTTTGGCCATAGCCACAAGTACGATAAATACAGCTCTTCCTTCCCGTTTAAAGGAAGGAGGCGTGACGATATTGACGATAGACTCGGTTGATAAACCGACAGGTCCCACACGCGACAGCAGTCGTTCGACATAAGCCCACAGCTCCGAAATGGTTGGACACTGCACGAGTGCGTGCAGAACGGTTTCATCGCTCTGACCGCATCTTGGGCAGGTCGGCCCCACATTTCGTGAGCCGTGTCTATAGAGCTTATCCCGAACGGGTAGCGCCTCTCGGTAACACTGCCAGGCCAGGGATCTCTGGAAGTTGTCCATAGGTCCCGGCCCGAAAGTCGTCCTGAACAGGCGGGTCAGGTATTCCTTGTCGACGCCCAGGTTCGCCCCGAGATCATCGTCGTACCTGCCCTCCACTAATCCCCTATAGAATGACTTCGTTGTGATGCAGCCGCTCAAGGTCGACCTGGGACGGCAAAGTTGTTGCAGAGCAACGCGACACTCACGGTGCCATTCGCCATTCCTCGGCCTCTTTTTGATCCACGACTGCAGCTCGGTCATGGAGACGAGCTGCGGGAAAGCGCGTCGCACAAACGGCGACCACACCTGCTCACCGTCGTCTACGTAGAGCCGGAGATGTCGCAGTCTCAGCGCATGTCTGCGCATCATCAACCACGGCATGCCCAGCCCTCCTTTCAGCGGGTGTTGGCAACAAACGGATCGCCTCACCATCGGAACGCTTCCTTTCCACAAAAAGCGGAAGAGGATGCGCTCCATTTCGGTGATGGCGCGATCGGGACAAGGCACGACGGTCAGGCGGTATTCGATGACGGACGCGATGTACGCGTTCGCCACCTCCGCCCGACCTTTTAGGGACAGCTTCCTCTCGGACCATTGCCGGCAAAGAGTGGCCACCCTACTCGTTATCTCGTCCCAGTTCTTCTCCGTTTGCAGGTCCGGACCGAACCAGACTCCGAGCAACTTGACCGGACCGTCCGTCCAGCGTCCCACTACTGAGGCGCTGCCGGACGGTATGGGCTTGCTTCTCCAGGTGCCGAGCAGCAAACCCACCGACTTATCCCGGTTGATTTTCGCTCCCGTCACCGCTTCGTAGTCTTTCAGCGTCTCGCCGACAAGCTCGATGTGCTCGTGGCTGGACGCTATGACGGTGACGTCGTCCGCGTATGCCGACACGCTCGTCCCGCACCCCAGTTCTCGCGGGATGCCCCTCAGCGTCGCCAGCTTTCGCAGTAGTGGCTCGAGAGTCAATACGTACAGAAGCGGCGACAGGGGGCATCCCTGACGAACCGAACGTGCAATGTCGAAGGGTCCCGATAGACGTCCATTGACGCGAACAACCGAACGGATGCCTGTGTACAAGGCAGCCATCCAGCCGCGGAAAACGGGACCGAAGCCGGCAGCTTTGAGGACGGCCTCCAAGTATCGATGGTCTACCCTATCGAAAGCTTTGGATTGATCCAAATTGATCAGGGCCCCACCCATGCCAGGTTCCTTAACTACCCTCTCTATGATGTAGCGCATCAGATGGAGGTTGTCATGGATGCTCCGGCCCGGCACGGAGCAGACGTGCGCCGTGCCGACCAGTTTCTCGATGACAAGCGCCAACCGCTTGGCTAACACCTTGGCCAAAATTTTCATGTCTGCATTGAGCAGAGTGATGGGCCTAAAGTTATCTATGGCGTCCCCCTTGTTTGGATCTTTCTTCAGCAGCGTTACCGCTCCTCGGCTCACAAAACCGGGAATGCTCCCGTTCTGCTGCCAGTTGCAGTACACGGCCGCCAAGACTTCTCCAAACAAGTCTGGCATACAGTTGTAAAGCTCGTAGGGCAGACCATCCAAACCCGGAGATTTGTCCGTCGAGCAACCCGCCATCGCGTCCCTCACCTCCTCCGCCGTGATGACCCCTTCGCAGCACTCCGCCTCTCTTGCCGAGAGTCGTGGCAAGCTGTGCAGGTAGGCACTAAAGTCCACCCTGCCTTCTCGCTCGCCACTCCTCCCGAACAGTCGGGCAAAATGCCGCTGAAACGCCTTGCACATCTTGCTCGGCTCGAGCAATTCGCGCCCCTGTTCGTCTACCAGAGACCGGATGGTGGCTCTGTTACCCAGCTGCGCCTCCGCCACCCGGGCCTCTCGTGCGGCTCCAACACCTTCATTCCTCAGAGCACGCATCCTTGCCCTGACAGCACACCCTTCGTGTTTAGCATTGAAGTGTTAGTCGAGGGCCAACCTTGCCGCTAAAACGTCGGATGCGATGCCACTTCGCAATGCCTCTTCTAACTTTATCACTAGCTCCCCCTCTACTCTGTTCCTCTCTAAAGCTAGTGCCCTACTATACCTTATTGCTTCCGCCCTTACTGCTCTCTTGAGGGCAAACCACCATTTGTTGTTGACGATGGCTCTCGTCAAAGCCCTCTTTACTAACGTGCTAATCCGGTCTCTGAAAACCTGTCTCGACGGGAAAGATGCGTTTAGTTTCCAGTAACCGGGACCCTGCCTATGTGCCTTATCTAAGTCTAGCGTACACGTCACAAGTTTGTGATCCGTGTAGCTGACTATGTGGAACTGTGGACATCCTAAACTATCTCTATCTCTTGTCCTACACACTATCCTATCTAGATACGATCTCGACGACCCAATGCGGTTGCTCCAAGTCCACGTTGGCACATTTGGGTGGTCGAGTCGGTACCTGTCAGACAACTGGAAGCGTCTGAGCAGGTCTATGAGGCCTTTGCATCCCCTTCTAGTTTTGTCACTCCCCACGTAGTCTAGATGCGTGTCCAAGGTAGCATTCCAATCCCCCACTAAAAGTAAGGGACGAGACGTTCCCAGGAATACTTCTAGACATCGAAAGAAGTCTGACCGACCTGTTAAAGGAGGCACATAAACTGCCAGCAACCGAAAAGCGCCTCCATCGCTGCCGTCCACATCTAGGACAACCAGTCTACCCTCCGGGTCCGTAAATATCGTCTTTACTTGGAGATCCAAACTCTTGCGAAAAAGAACCGCCGTGCCACTACCGCCCATCCTCGGCAGACAGGGAGAAAAATAAATGTTAAACTGTCCGCCAAACATGGACTTTAGGGCCCGCGGTTCATGGAGTCTGGTCTCACTAATGGCTATGATATCCAAATTGTGTGACTTGATGTCATTTAAGAGGTACCCTTGTTTCCAAGGCGACCCCAAGCCACGCACATTTACACAACCAATCTTCACCATGATTCTATCAAAATTTGTGTTTTACACACGAAAGGAGAGAGAGAGAGAGTTACTTACTGTCTGAAAGTTCTTGGCTTTTGGCCTCACAACCTTCTCTCAGAAGGTTTTTGTATAGTTTTTTTGATGAATATTTTTGGAATCTCCCTACTGTATCCGGGTAGAGAGATTTCAGTGTATCGTATGTGCTCCGTGTTACATGTATGATTTTGATGTGTTGTGGTGGTGTTGTGCGTGGGTGATTGCTTGTTTTCGTGTCATTATCTGTTATGTTAGTGTTCGACCTAATGAATTTCATTAGGTCTAGATTGTTTGTGTTTATCGCTGTCAAACTTGTTGTGGGGTTCTGTGTTGGTGCGTTTGTGTTGGTGTTTTTGTTTTCTGTGGATGTGTTGGTTTCGGGGCTGGTAAACCTCCCCGCTTTGTTTGTTTGTTTTTCCGTTCTTTTTTCCCCCTTTTTCTTCTTCCCCCCGTGGCTACTTGCCAAGCCTCTGTGTCATCTTCATCTGACATGTCGGAGGAATCGGAGGGTGGGAGGGGAAGGGTGTTGGGGTCTATTTTTGTGTGGGTTGATTTTGTTGTTGGTGGTGTTGGTGCTGTTTCGTGACAGTTGGGATGTGGTGTTTTGGTTTTTGGGGGTGGGGTGGGAGTCTTTTTCGTGTTCCCTTCTTGTGGGGTTGTTGTTGTTGGTGTTGGTGGTGGTGATGGTGCTGATTCTGTTCTTGGTGGTACTGGTGGTGTTTTTGTTTGGTTCGGCGGTGTTGCTGGCTGCTGGCGTTTTTCCATTTCGTTGTACAACTGCTTGACCAGTTGTGCATATGGCGGTGTAGGCAGTAATGCTGTTTTTTTCTTGTGCTTTTCTTGTGGTTGTTGTTGTTGTTGTTGTTGTTGTTGTTGTTTTTCTTTGTATTGTTGCCGTTGTTGTTGCCTTTTCTTCTGGGCTACTGGGCATGTTTTTTGAAGGTGAGTTTTGCTACTACAAACGTAGCAAACTGGCCTTCTGCCTTCGATGAAAACATGAAAAATTGAATCCTCAGTTAATTGGATTCTATGTGGAATTTTTTCCCAGTTTGCTGGATCAATTTGTACCGGGAGTTGAAATTCCTGGCCAATCCAGTTTTGATTGCAAACGGCAGATGCTTCTAGTATGTTTATCTCCTCCTCTATGCCTAGACATATGGCAGATACTAGCCATTCTTCCTCAATTTCAGGAGGCACATTCGAAATTTTTATTTTCGTAACCCTACGACCAAGGTACGTAGGGATCATGAGCAGGTTCTCATGCTGTAATGACTTAGTGGAGAGGTCCTTCGCTCGCTGCTCGCTGTCTAGTCTTACTTCTATCGTTCCGAATTTCAAACCTCTCGTTATGTAAGTCTTGTAAGACCAAATCGGCTTTAAGCATCTCTCAACATTTTCTTGGGTGAATTTTTCCACTGTCTTTGTCTTTAAATTAATGGTTCTGTAGATGATAGTTTTTTTTCGATGTTTATCTTAAAGTCCGCGGGCGTTTGAAGATGGACTGTAAAGTCCTTTTTACTTAGCATGCTTTTGCATGCAAGTAATTTCTCTTTCGATATATTCAAAATTCTTTTCCTAGGCTTCAAAGCCTCGGCAAAGTTCGTTGTGGTGGTGGTGGCGGTAGTGGTGGTATCAGTGGTGAGGACAGTGGTTTTGTTAGCAAGGACATTTGTGTCCTTGTTGTTGCTGCTGCTGCTGTTGTTGTTGTTGTTGTTGTTGTTGTTGTTGTTGTTGTCACTGGTTACGTTGGCAGGCAAGACTGCTGTAGCAGCAGAGTCTTTCTTTTTCTCCATTCTCTCCTTTAACTGTGAGGAAGGAAGACTAGGAAATTCTTTTTCGAACGAAACACTGCAGACTGCAGCGTTCGTTTCACAAAAATTTTCATGGCTACAAAACGCCATCGTCTCAAAAAAAATGGCTCGAAAGCCGAAATTGGTTTATCCTGGAAATGTGCCACACAGGGCAGATTTCCGTTGCAAAAAACTTGCACCAGAGAGTCTACAAGTTGTTATACAACTTTGTATATAAAATAAATTTTACAAACAAACTTTTTAAAACATGAAAAGATAGATAGATATATAGATAGATAGATAGATAGATAGATAGGTAGATAGATAGATAGATAAATAGATAGATAGATAGATAGATAGATAGATAGATAGATAGATAGATAGATAGATAGGTAGATAGATAGGTAGATAGATAGATAGATAGATAGATAGACAGATATGTATGAAGTGTTAGTGGTATCACTAATAACAAGCACATATAGGGCTCAAGACATTAAAATACCAAGCATTTACATCTGTTTGCACAAAATCATAAGATTATTAGATAAATATTTACATGTGCACACAAACATGCATGCATGCACACATACGTACACATAAACGTGCACACACACGCATACACACACATACTCACATGCACACATGAATCGGATGAGTGTTTTATTTGAGTGCTGGAGAGAAATTCTTTGTAATATTCCATATGCCATTAAGGCGGTGGGCCGGCAGAATCGTTAGCAAACTGAGTAAAATGCTTTGCGGCATTTCATCCATCTTTACATTCTGAGTTCAAATTCTGCTGAGGTCAACTTTGCTTTTCATCCTTTTAGGGTCACTAAAATAAGTGCCAGTCAAGCACTTGGATTGATGTAGTCAACTTAGCCCCTCCCCTGAAATTACTGGCCTTGTGCCACAATATGAAATCAATATTACATATGTCACTGACGACATACACATAGAATTGTATGTGTGTGTGTGTTTATGTGTGCATATATGTATCTGTGTGTGTGTGTGTGTGTGTGTATGCATGAGTATGAGAGAAAGAGGAGGGGAGATAGAGAGACTAATAAGAATTTCAGTTTGCAGTTAAATTTAAACAATAATATTCTTGAATCAAATAGAATATTTATATAACCTTCATTTTAATTACCTTCTATACATGTTTGGCCCCTCTTTTAATTAATTAGCTCTAGCATCAGAGCCCTTAATGATTTCAT
The DNA here is from genome assembly GCF_046866305.1 of Octopus bimaculoides. Taxonomy (NCBI): domain Eukaryota; kingdom Metazoa; phylum Mollusca; class Cephalopoda; order Octopoda; family Octopodidae; genus Octopus; species Octopus bimaculoides. Next base: position 112,492,814 of record NC_142932.1, on the reverse strand, counting down.
TGTCAAGTTCACTTGATTATAAAATTAGTTTTCAGAACATCTGACTTGTATGGAAACTGGTTTTGTTAATGCAAGCTACATAACTAAGTGTACCAATCAGTGAGGGAAAAAAATAATCAGTTAATAAGACTCCTTTATCAGTACCACTTCTCAAATTACAGTTATTCAGTAGATAAAGCCACTCAAGAAAAAAACATATTTGTTGCATGTTATTTATAACATACACAAATATCTTTTTAATGTATTGTCAGGATCTTTAGAGCAATGAATACTGTCATACAGTATTTTAGTTCTGGTCATTAAAAATTTTGAGTTGCAATGCCACCTTGGACAATTTGGTTTCCATCTTTCTGGAGTTGATAAAATGAAGTGCCAGTCAAGTACTGGAATTAATTAATTGACTATACTTACCCTTCATCCCTAATCTTTAATTACTTTTTTGTGCTAGTGATAGAAATCCTTTATAAATCAGATAAAAGATGAGTAGCATGACCTAATTACAAAAGCATTGTTTATTTGCTGTCTAAGTCTGGCAGAAAGGACTCTCTGCCTATATCCTTTATAATTTAGCTGAGACTAATGAAACTGATACCATTGATATTCCACTTAAAGTAGTGCTAGTTAACAAGCGCAGGAATTCCAAAATACTGGGAAAGAAGTCAACTCAATTGGGGCCAACTCAGTGCTAAATAACATACTGCCTTGATTCCATCTTCTAGGAAAATATTGAGTTGTCAGATAAGTTCCTTTGTTTCTCTCCAATGTTATTTGAATTAATGCAAAAAATATTTTTACCATAATGTTATTTCGCTTTCTCTTGTAGCTTTATTCTTCCTCTACAACTTTTGTTTATCACTTTTAAAATTCTAATAAATTTTACTTCTTTTCAAGATTGAAAAGACGAGCATTTTCAACACCTGCTTCTCCTTGCTTTCAATCAAGATTACTACGGTACCAAAGTCATTTAAGACATTTACACTGTGTATGGAAAGGATGCTATTACTGTAAGAATGGTACAGAAATCGTTTCCATGTTTTAAGGCAGGGAAATTCAACATCACAAACTCTACACATTTATACTATATCACCGTCTCTCACTTTCTCTTATTATTTTCCTATCTCCTCTCTTTCGATATATATATATATATGTCTTGTAGCACCAAATGATGTCATCTGTGGTGCAGTGTTATATTGTCTAATTTTGTTTTGGAACTGCTTGGAATCTTGGTCAGTTGATGACAACAGTTTTTTCAATGGCTCTGGAGGTTGGGTAATTGCAGGGAATTTAACCTTTCCACCACTGCAGCACAGTGCAGGTATCTCTCCAGGCCACTTCCTTGCTTTACAATATGTATGCACTCAGTTGTCATTGCCTAATGGAAACTAGTGTCATTTGTATAATGGACTGCTGGATCATAATTGAAAGCTGCTTCACTGAAGTTGCTTCTCTGAGCTGTTGCAACTGCTCTTCATTCTGCAGTGGAGATCCTATTCCTTGTCAGCTGTGCATATCCCTGTTCATCACTTTGAGATGCTCTGACTTTTGTAGTGCACAGTCTGTCTGTTTCTTGGTATGCTTCCCTTTCCGCAGCTGTGTCTCTTTCCCTGGACACAGATGAAATACTGCTAAGCATTTCGCCCGGCATGCTAACATTTCTGACAGCTTGCCGCCTTCTGTTCTGTGCCCATTTCCTTCCTCTTAGCAGTTCGGCAAAAGAGACCGATAGAATAAATACTAGGCTTACAAAGAATAAGTCCTGGAGTCAATTTGCTTGACTAAAGGTGGTGCTCCAGCATGGCCGCAGTCAAATGACTGAAACAAGTAAAAGAGTAAAAGAGTAATCATCTTCTAGCATAAAGCACCCAACTTCTTGGGATTTGTACTCTAACATACTGCATGGCAACCTCACTAGTGCTGGCAGCATGATAAAATGCACAAGTACATGCTTGAAAGTGGTTGGCATTAGAAAGGGAATTCAACCATAGAAACTATGCCAAAGAAGACATTGGACCATGATGCAATCCTTGGATCCATCTGATCCTATCAAACCATTCAGCCTATGTCAGTATGGAACATGGACATGGAAATAATGCTAAGAATACGAAGTGAAACTATTGAAGCCAGTGGGATTGTAATTTGCCAGTGCCTTAGCAGTGAACCAAAAGTAAAAGAATTATTTTCTTTGCAATGAAATGAAAGTGATATAAACCTGATGTAACAAAATGGTAATTGCATAATCTGAGATTTTGTAAAATGTTTTTGATTTATTTTATTTTATTATTTTTTCAATAATAAACTACAACATAAGAATTTGACAGGATAATACTGTTGAAGGCATTTAACTGCTGTCCAGCAGTACATAAGCTCTACAAAACATTGTGCAGTGTTTTACCAAACACATTAGTTCATTACAGCATACCACTGAATTACAGCATACCTAGAATTCACACCTGGGTCCCTATCTGATGCAAATAAACAACTAAGAACCATGAACATGATTCACCTATAGGAAAGTGGTTATACACCATTAGGTGTACACCCGCTTTCCTATATTAAATTCTAAATAATAACGGAACGCAGAACTCTGAACTATCAACACAACAATATTTATTTACCGAGGAAATAGGCAGCCTTAATCTTGGTTGCTGAGACGTTGGAATGTTGGAATGAGCTGTCCCCAGAGCTGGAATGCTAGAGAGACAGCTTGACGCGACCATGCTCATGGCCGGCCGGCCGAGAAAGAGAATGAAAAAAACGGGAACGTTTAGATGTTGAATTCCACGCATGCGCATGGGACTCTTCCTGTGTTCCTTCCAGAACTATTCCCTGCGCATGCGTAGATGAAAACGCAGTAATGGCGACTGTATTTTGGCACCAAATGACGTCACTACACACCCAAAATATTGTTGATGTCATCAAAACTTTAACCATTCAAAACTTCTGGTGAAACAGGATTAAATCTTTGATGCACTTTTTCTGACCAAGAGCATTGGCTATATATTTTGTGCATTTTTAACCACTAAGAGTGGGAACCAACAACAGAGAGCAGACCAGTGTCACTGCGCCAAAACAATGGACAATGATGATAATGGTGGCAGCATGCCGTAGCCAGTTAACTCCAACAAACACGACAGTGGCTACTATTATATCTGATCCAACAACATCTCATATAAACTTCGAATTTACTTATGTAAACATCTTTTCTTTGTCATCTATTATAATGACAACATTTATTTGTTAACAATAAAAATGAATACTTTTGCACAAAAAAAAACTCAGCAGAATTTGTGTTCTTTTGATACTGAATTGTAACACCATTCACACACACAGAAACATCTTCTCACTACATATTAATCCCAATGATGCAAGTTAACTGTACTTTCAATGTTTATCATATCAATACAAATATCAACTATAACATAATTCCTTCCAGTCAGCTCATCAATGTTAATAATGTCCACAATTCTCAGAGTAGCTTCTTGTACAAAAGAGTCAACCATTTTCTTCTATACAGAAACAACTTCAAAATAAACTTTTAGTTCCAAAGAAAACCATTCCTCCAGTTGCATTTCATTCCAGAGTATAATTTAGTACTACCAAACATAATTGACCTTTTATTTTATTATGCTGATTTCTGATGACTTCAGTAGCTTCCCTTTCTGAATCATAAGCCTAAATATCACCCATTTTCATTCAGTTTTAGTTACATTTTCTTGCTAATCTTCATGATGTGAAATTATAGTGAAGCTTCTTGGAAGCTATTTCTCTATAGCACACCCATTTTGAAATTCTTTCAGCAGGAAATTCTGTTACTATGATGTTCTCAGATTACCTTTATATTTCCTGTTCACATTTCATCCAGTTGAAAGCCTGTGAGGCGGTGCTCTATATAGTCACTCGATCTACTAAAAACAGTAGTCAAATGTCACCCAAATCACACCATGCTGGCTTCGAAAAAGAAAAGACATATTGGATTATGTAGTTCTAGATATATTGAGGTCTGGAAAAAAAAAAAGAAAAGAAAAAGATGAGATGTATGGTCATGTCTGAAATATCTTTGATTATAAGTCAGATTGGTCAGAGCTAACCCACAAGGAAACAACAGCAAAAGTAATTAATTACATCCTGTTTATATGATCCTGTTTTGATTTTTACAATGAAGATTATTTGTTTACCAGGCCATATCGTGTTTCCTGTTGGTAGGTTTTTATTGAAGTAGGATATCTTAAATGGAAATCAGATAGACAAAGGTTAAAGAAAACTAATACTATCCTTAATTCATAGCTTTGATAGATTTGCAAATGTGTTCAAGAATGATAGTTAGAGAAAAGGTTGTTACGGATACAGGAAAATGCTTTTGTGAGTTCTATTTGTAAATGGCAATAATCAATATCTGTTAAGGAAAAGCAGAAGAGGTAGGGAAATTCTAAAACATGCAGGGTTAATAGGTTGTAAATCACTGATATATTCTGTGATTGCTGAAGAGTGTTAGCCAAAGAAAATAACTTGGTAATACACTAATCTACTGTAGTATCTCAGAGGATAGTGGAGTGAGAACCTGGCTGAGATTCAAACCATAGTTCTCAGATTTTCTCAGTCTAGAATCACAACTTAATATATTAGCATAAAAGGAAAAGGTTGCCAATAAAGGTATTAACATCATCATCATCATCATCATCATCATCATCATCATCACCATCATCATCGACATCATTTAACATCTGCCTTCCATGCTGGCAAGGGTTGGATTTTCAGACAGGAGCTGGCAAGCTTGAGAGCTGCACCAGGCTCCAATTGTCTCTTTTGGCATGGTTTCTTCAGTTGGATGCCCTTTTTAATGCCAACCACTTCACATAGTATACTGGATGCTTTTTATGTGGAAGCAGCACAGAGAGCTTTCCCCATGGCACCAGCATTTGTGCTTTTTACATGGCACTAGCACAGGTGTTTTTCACATGGGTGCTTTTTATGTGGCATCAGCAAATATAGTTTGACCAATTAACACTGACAGATTTATGGCCAGGGCAGCATCTTCATAGGAAGTGCACAAGCTTTCTTGCCAAATGGATTCTAGAATTTTCATGGCTGATAGCTATTCAAAGGTGAACAAATTCAATTTAGAGGAGACCTATTTTAAGATTTGCATGGGTAGTTCATTTTTTACCTCATCTGATAGTCATTCATCTCTTTCATCTCCCTTTCCCATTTACAGGCTTAACAACAACTATTAATGACAATGATAACAATGATGGTAATGATGGCAGTGGCGGCAGCGCTGGTGACAGTGGTGGTGGTGATGAATTCAAACTGGGACTAAGCATTCAATATAAATGTGATGGCAGATCCTAACATTTGAACTGAGAATCCATACATCAACAACCATGATCTGTGAGCTGGGATGTGGACGACAAGTCTGTTCCATCATTAACTAAATTCAGTCTACAAACCACCTCCAATGTATTTGTTCACACTTATGAGATATTTGGCCTCACTGCCAGCAGACTAAAGGCAAATATTCTTGCACAATATCCACTTGGAACTATC
>NC_142932.1:112222270-112312270 GCF_046866305.1 Octopus bimaculoides | reverse complement strand
GAATTTCCAAGCAGCTTATGTTTTCATTTTAAAAAATCATGAGTTAGATTGAACATCTGTTGAGTGTTTTGGTTCCAAGTTTTCTATTAAACAAATAAATTGTCTTTTAACTGTAATATTTTTCTATTATCATGCTGGTTGATGTACACTGCATACCATTTTTCAATTCTCTGTGAGAAACAATTTCATTTATATTGTAAATTTTCCAATTTATTTTCCTTTGTGTCTGTGGCATTCTATATTCTTTCTACAATTTATAGAATAAAATTTTAATGCACTTAATTTATAAATGTTGAATTAAATGAGCTGAAAAATTAATTTCTCCAAGGGGTGCTGCCCTACTCACATGTAGTAAAGTAAGATTATAAACTAATTTGATGAAGCTAACACTAGAAAGAAAGAGTCCCAAATTAGAAGATAGATTTACTTAAAAAGTTAGTGTTTAATTCTTTTGCTTTAATGTTTAAAACAGTTGGAATACATATGATGTGGCATTTTTCAATAATATTAAGCCGCAATTCCTTTGATTGATAGAGAAGTACTAATTCATCATTCCAAATGAATTAATTTTACTTAAGCTTGATATCTTAGTAAAAGTAAGTTCCTTGTCCAAGGGCTCAACACTGAATCTGCAACAGCTTATATGTACTTATAAGCTAACACTTATTTCCCACTAGATCTTGGCACTTGATAATATATAGCATTATTTCCAGTGATTCAGTTGGGAGGATACTTGGCAATGATCCATTACCAGCTCTTTGTAGTGCACTTTTCAACTTCCATGTAGCTTCATAGACAGATTCTGATCCCATGCAATGATGAGGAAACCCTCAATATCTATTTTTAGACAATAGCCCCCTTAACCATTCAATGCTTGCTCACAGATTTCTAACTGTTCTATTTAATCTTAAAAGAAACTAGTTATCAAAATATTTGTTTTTCTTTCTGAGTGTATGCTTCATGTTTTGTGTTATAAATGTTCTTCTTTCTGTTAATATGTATAGTTTTTCACATCCAAGCCCTGATTCATCTCTAGCTTCTGTTTAATTCTGGTTTATATCTTTATCTTTGCCCACACCCACTCACCACCACCACCACCACTCTCCATGATCTTAGACTATCTTCTATCTTTTATCTTTTACTCGTTTCAGTCACTGGATTGCAGTCATACTGGAGCACTGCCTTGCAGAGTTTAATCATACAAATTAGCCCCAGCAATGATTTTTTTAAAGTCTGGTACTTATTCTGTCAGTCTCTTTTGCCAAGCCACTAAGTTACAGGGATGTAATCAAACCAATACTGGCTGTCAAGCAGTGCAGCAAAGGACAACAAATTACAAACACACACACATAATAGGTTTCCACAGTTTCTGCCTACCACATTCATTCACAAGGCATTAGTTGGTCAGGAGCTATATTAGGTGCCAAGATACTGCACAGTGGGATTGCACCCAAAGCCATACAATTGTAAAGTGAGCTTCTTAACCACACAGCCATGCCCATGCCTAACGTTTTTTTTTTGGGGGGGGGGGATATTTTTATATAGTTATTGATTGTATTTAATAGTTTTACATTTATGTTGCAGTTCACACATTTTGAACCATATTTTATGGTTTCTCATCTAAATTTTTCCTAACTTAAAAAGTAAAATGATTATTAGACGATAGGTGCAGGAGTGGCTGTGTGGTAAGTAGCTTGCTCACCAACCACATGGTTCCGGGTTCATTCCCACTGCATGGCACCTTGGGCAAGTGTCTTCTGCTATAGCCTTGGACCGACCAAAGCCTTGTGAGTGGATTTGATAGATGGAAACTGAAAGAAACCTGTTGTATATATGTATTTGTATGTACATACATGTACATATATATGCATATACTCATATATTGTTTGTATCACAACAGAACGCACGCGTTAACCTTTATACAGTAAGTTTTAACTATTTTTCTAACGCGACTCTCTCTATCTCTATATCTATCTCCCCCTCTCATTCTTCCCTCTACTGTTCTTCGCCTCTACCTGTCACTACTATCTCTCTCTCTCTCTATCTCTTGTTACTCGTCCTTCGCCTCTCACCGTTACTACTACTATCTCTCTCTCTCTCTCTACCTCTCGTTGCTCACATTTATTCTACTTCCTCCCCTTCTTTTCCCTCTGCTACTCTTACTCTCTCTCTTTACACAGCCTTGGTCACGTGTGTCCGGCTGCTATTTCTTTTCGTTCTTGGACTCCCCAAGCTCGCACGTACTTCTTTGCCCCTCCTGTTCGTGCTTCACAGCGTTCAATACATACACACTTCACGTCTGGCTGTACAGCCGTTTTGCTTGTTTGTTCATTCACCGTTTCGTTTTCCTGTCTCGTTTTCTGTCCGCCACTACCCTCCACGAAAATAATTTAATTTGTGTTCGTGGGAAGAACCATTTCAACGATGCGTACTGCCTTGATTCTTCGAAACGCCGGTGTTTTAATGGTAGCAGCTGATGAAGGAGATGTTTCTATGTGGCTTGCTTGTTTGTTGTACCTTGTTTATCGTTTTGTCCATGTTCTTTTGCCACGTCATGTACCCAGTTATGTATCTATATGTACATGTAGATGAAGGTATGTACATACATGTACATATATATGCATATACTCATATATTGTTTATATATATATATATATATGCATGTGTGTGTATATGTTTGTGTGTCTGTGTTTGTCCCCCCCAACATCGCTTGACAACTGATGGTGGTGTGTTTATGTCCCCGTAACTTAGCGGTTCGGCAAAAGAAACCAATAGAATAAGTACTAGGCTTACAAAGAATAAGTCCTGGGATTGATTTACTCAACTAAAGGCGGTGCTCCAGCATGGCCGCAGTCAAATGACTGAAACAAGTAAAAGAGAGACAACTAAATAATATTAATATATATTTTTTATTTTGCTTATAGACATTGAAGTCAGTATTTGGCGAAATTCAAGAATATTTTTGTTTTTGAGATCTTCAATTTGTGAGTGTTGCAAGCTCCAACTATTCTAAGGAAAGTTTCTGTTTCCAGGTTTAGATTTTTATATCTGTATCTACCCTATAATGCTTATTGTTGAAAATATTTTATGCTTCAAATACTATGTTCTTATGGCAACAAAACAATAAAATTGAAAGTGTGAATAAACTGTAGGGATTTTTTACATTTGAACTTTATTGCAAGCAAGCAAATATACCTTGTGGTCATCTCAACCATGTGGTTTTGGATACAGTCTTACTGCACAGTACCTTGAGCAAGTACCTTCTGCTATACCCTCATGCCAACCAAAGCCTTATGAGTGGATTTGGTAGATGGTAACTGAAAGAAGCTCATTGTCAATAACAACACAAAACAACCCTTCATACACACACACTACAAGACAAAGAAGTCAGCTAACAATACCTCTTCTCCAAAGATTTCCTGGAGAAGATATCCTAACCCTGAAATATTAATCTCTTTATTGCCCACAGGGGGCCATAGAGGGGACAAACAAAGACACACAAAGGGATTAAGTCGATTACATCGACCCCAGTGCATAACTGGTACTTATTTAATTGACTCCGAAAGGATGAAAGGCAATGTTGGCCTCGGCGAAATTTGAACTCAGTACATAAAGACAGATGAAATACCGTTAAGCATTTCGCCCAGCGTGCTAATGATTCTTATTTCTTTATTGCCCACCAAGGACAGACAAAGGGATTAAGTCGATTACATCGACCCCTGTGTGTAACTGGTACTTAATTTATCGACCCCGAAAGAATGAAAGGCAAAGTCGACCTCAGCGGAATTTGAACTCAGAACGTAATGGTAGACGAAATACCGCTAAGCATTTCACCATGCATGCTAACCATTCTGCCAGCTCGTCACCCTCTACCCCTGAAATATTAATGTACCAGGTAAAATCATTGACCTGATTTTTTATAACATATACTGTTCTGGCTTTAAAAAAACAATAATAATATTGGTTTCAAATTTTGGCACAAGGCCAGCAATTTCGAAGGAGGGAATAAGTTGATTACATTGACCCCAGTGCTCAACTGGTACTTATTTTAACAAACCCCCCAAAAAATGAAAGACAAAGTTGACATCAGTGGAATTTGAACTCAGAATGTAAAGACAAATGGAACACTGTTAGGCATTTTACCCAGCTTGCTAACAATTTAATATATTATAGTGTTGTCTGTTGAAAAAAAAAAATATTATAGTACAGATTTTAAATATTTTTACTTTGATAGAGTTGGTCCCTTGCTACTCTGAGTTTCCCCTGTGGGTGCACAGGATCTTCAGGCAAGTCATAACTTGTCTAGACAAGTGTGGTCAATAATGCAAGAATTAATGAGTACGGTGTTGAATTTAGATTGCATGTACGTGTCCACCAGGACTCAATCTTTAGCCTCCTTCTGTTTATTGTAGTCTTCCAAGTTATAATAGAGGAGTTTAAGACATTGAGTGTTGTATTTGAGATCTCCAGTATACTAATGATCTAGCTCTTACAGCTGAATAAATAGATTTTGAGAAGTTCTAAACAAGTAAGCAGAAACTAAAATCAAAGTTAACTTAACAAAGACAAATGTTTTAGTGAGAAAAAAAAAATGTTGCCATCAGGGAAATGGTCATACTCGTTATGCAGGATAGTTAATAAGTAAAAACTTCATATAGTATACATAATGCAAACTAACGAAGTGCAAGAAGTGTAGAGGAATCACCAGCAAAGTTAGCAGCAAAGTAGACTTCATACGTGGTAGATGTACAGGGGCGATAAGCATTAAGAGCACATGGAAACAGATTCTCTTAAATGCCTAAAAGATTCACTAAAAGTACTTGATAGCTTTTGTTACCTAGGTAAACTAATTAACTGTTGGAGTAGGTTTTCTGAAAACATAAAGTAAGAACAGACTGGAAAAAATTCAGAAAGTTAGTACGCTTATTGACAAAACAAGGCTTCTCACTCAGAGTGAAAGGCAGATTGTAGGATATTTATGTATGAAGTGTGATACAATTTAGTAATAAAGTATGGTGTTTGAATGCAGAGGATTCATGAAGACCAGGAAAAAAATTGAAGTGAGCATGCTTTGCTGGATGTGAAATGATTGTGTGTATGAATGGTTAAAATAAAAATGGGCTAAGAGAAAAACTGGATATAAAATAAATTAGGTGTAATTTGCAAGAGAGAAGACTGTACTGATACAAACATGGTGATGTGTATGGAGTATGGTTACTGTATAAAGAAGTGCTCAGGGTGAGTGGAATATGGGAAAGAGAAAGAATGAAGAAGACATGGAATGAAATGGTGATGACTGTTATCAAGAGGTTGCCCTTCACAAAGACAACAAAGGACCATAACCATTGGCAATGCACAGTGCTGTATTAACAAAACCCACTGGTCTGTGCATACATCATGAAACATACATTAGGAGAGGGGTAACAATGGAAACTGGGATGTATAACATATATCTGGGTTTTTCCTCCCATTCTGACCTGTTAAGTCTCTACCTGCTACCCTTCTTTCTTCTTTGATGCCCTCTCATTACTCTATCACTTGCTTCCCTTCTAATCATTGTACTGTATCATCTAAGGAAATGCTGGATAAAAAGATATCTATGAATATTCAGTTTCACCCTGCCACCATTTAAATCTCTCTATTTCTCTCTTCTTTTCATTACAGTTCCTGAGTGAAAAGGGATTGCATCTGACCTGTCAGTTAAGAACATGACAAGCTCTCAAAGAAAGAGTTTAGCAAAAGCTTATCTGACATGGGAGAATATTATTTTGGTTGGAAACAGGTGAGGGTTGGCAACAAGAAGGGCATCTGGCTATAAAAAAATCTGCCTCAATAAACTCCATCCAGTCCATGTAAATATGGAAGAATGGGCATTAAGATGATAATAAAGATGATAATTTTAAATTTATCAGCTAAGCAAGAATTCCATTTCAAATAGCCTTGCACTTTAAGAAACAATTTCAAACCTATTTTGTATATATAACATATACTTAACAAACAATGTTTCTGTATATTCAAACCAACCAGCACGGCAAAAGAAGGGAAGAAAAGAATGGGAGGAATGTTAGTAAAGAAACATATGAAATTGTAGGTAAGAGAAGAATTGGACCTAAAATTGATTAGCAGTGACCCTTGATAACAGGTCAAGCAACAACTATATAGCAGATTCATAAGTTTTAAGGAAATAAAGAAAAACTTAACAACAAAAGCAATGAGAAAGCAGAATATATACAAGGGGAAGTCAAAAATTATCTGTTCTTTCACCATAGCATATCTTTATTATTATTACAATGCCTTCTGCACATGTCTGTTTATAGTTGGTACATTTGTGGTCACATGATTGAAGTTTGAGCCTGATCACGCCATATTTCTTTCTGGCTTTACAGCATAAGCATGGCCACTCCACTAGCAATGTGCACCAGAAAACAAAGATCAGTGATCTAATTTCTCTGGTCAAAAGGTGTGTCAGGTGCTGAAATCCATTGAAGGCTTTTAACAGTGCACTACTGTGTAGAAGTGTGTATGAGTGGATTGAGAAGTTTAAAAGTGGCAAGACAAGCATCATGAAGAGGGAGTAGGACGCCTGTCTACCTCCACCACTGACAAGAAGATTCAGCAAGCTCAAGAAATGGTAATAGTGAACTCATCATTACCATCTCCTGGATCACTGCTCTTTGTTCTACTTTGGTGCACATTGCTATTGGAGTGGCCTTGCTTACACTGTAAAGCCAGAAAGGAAAATAGCATGATCAGGCTCAAATTTCAATCACATGACCACAACAGTACCAACTATAAGCATGCATGCACAGAAGGCAGTGTGACAATAATAAAGATATGTTATGGAGAAAGTGCAGATAATTTTTGATTTCTCCTCGCATATATAAATTAAACACCTGACATCTTTAAAAGAAAAAAGCAAAAAAACTGATTATTACATAACGGCAATTCTATGATCTAATTACTACATATATGCATGATACATACATACATATCATCTACTTATAAAAACCATGCTAAAGCAGGTAGTAGACCTTGAAGCAGTCCTTTGGCTCACCAGCACCTGTCAAACTCTCCAACCTATGCTGGCATGGAAAATGAATGTTAAGTGGTTATCATGATGACAACGATGATGATAATGATGATGATGATGATGATATATGGCTGCGTGATTAAGAAGCTCATTTTGAAGCCATATGTTTTCAAGTTCAATTGCACTGATAGTACCTTGAATAGGCCTTTTCTACTTTAGCCCTGAGCTGAACAATGCTTTGTGAGTGAATTTGGTTGATGGAAACACTTGTAGAAGCCCAAATGTATGTATAAATAATGTGGCTAAAACCTATATTCATTTTAGAGGATTCCACTAATATAGCTTAGAGCTTCTTGTCATTAATCAAAAAGCTTTTCCCACAAAATTATAGAAATTATAAGCCCTTTAATACCCATAATATCAAGGTAAGCTACTCATGTTTAGATAATATCATTTCAATCATCCCACCTTACAAAAGGTAGGGTGATTGAAATGATATTATATAAACATGAAGCCCTACCACCTGCCTCTTAGGAGGAGCCTGCTTATTAAATGGGCATGACAATCAATGAATTTAAGGGAATAAATACATAAAACATGCACTCCTTCAGGTGTAGGGTGAATGAGAACTCTGCTTCCCTTCTGCTTCATCTGGAGGCACCAGGACTATCAAAATGACTTTCCCATCATCAAATGGAGTACTTTTGACAGGTCTTGACAGGGCCCTCCTTACTCATAACTGCCAATTCTGGCTCCATGAGAAACTGCATATACTCCACCAGCCTGCAATATTCATTGATAGTAAGAATGAACTATATTATTGTTGCTGCTAGATTTACAAACTGGTAATGAACTTCATGCCTCTGGCTACTGATATATGACCTAAGGGCAGAGCAAATAATACCTGTCGTCTGTATAGACTACAGCCTACTTATATTAGTCATGCAACCTCACTTGTAACCTGACAGCATCAATATTGTTGCCCTAATATAATAACTGCTGTCACTAATATGTTCAATGTACACAGAATAATGACTGCTTAACTAACTTATGCCAATATATTGCATACCCCACCACATCCAGTGCCCAATACAAAGAACTAGTATTGCTGAATATACCATATTGCAGACTGCTGTTAAAGTGATGCCAACGTCCTGTCTGCAAAATATGGACAGAAAAATAAAGAAAATAACTTATGTCACTTTGACAGCATTACAGTCACATGACCTGAGCTGACTAATGGAGGTTTAAACATTTAGAAATCATTATGAATTTTTTTTCGAACTCTCTAATGTTTTTTCTTCTTTACTTCTTATGATTCAGTCACTGTTCACTTTCCTGTCTTTTTTGTGCATTATTCTACATGCAATACATGCACTCTTGGCTACCTTTTCTGATGAGTTGTAGTGTACCTGAGCACTGATGTCCTGATGTCTCTCTCCCTTCCACAACTCTCATCTCCTCTCAACCATCTTTGAACCTCTTATGCCAGTGTAAAACTTAATTCATAAGCAGTCTGGAACATTTCATAAGTTTCTGTAGTTTGTTTGCTTAGTTTAACACAAAACTTTATTGCATAGCAAACTTCTAAATGTCCTGACGGCATTCTGAATATTGCAGTATTCTGTGTTCTAACACAACATCCATTTTTAAGTGGACATAAATATTACATTTTGGTCTTAACACTGCTTTGATTATATATATGCGCGTGCACACGTGTGTGTTTGTGCATGCATGTGTGTGTCTTTCTGTTTCTGTTATTCCCACTATCTCAACTCATCAACCAATGTTGGTTTGTTTATGTCCGCATAACTTTGTGGTTTGGCAAAATATATTGATAGAATAACTACCAGACTTAAAGATAAGCACTGCAGTTGATTTACTCAACTAAGACGTCATGCCCCAGCATGGCCACAGGTCAAGTAAAAGTGAAAAGATACACACACACACACATATCAGCATCTTTTGAATTCCTCTCTACCAAATCTACTTACAAGGCTTTGGTCTGCCCAGTGCTATACTGCTTTGCTACAAGACACTTGCCCAAGGTACTGTTCAGAGAGAATGAAACTGAAACCACATGGTTGGGATGTGAATTTCTTAACTAATGACTGTGCCCAATATATATGTATACACACACACACACACACACATATATATATATACACACACACATACATATACACATCTACATACATACATACATATTTTATATATACATACATATATACATACACATACATACATACATATGCATGAGAATATATACATAAAACATACAAATCTGCACATACATACATACAGATAAAAATATTCTGTTGTTGATGTTGAAATCCCAATGAAGGAGCCTTGGATCTAGATTAGAAACCGATTCTTTCTCTATTGGCAAGAAATCTTGAAATAAACTGAATGATATACATACATACATATATATATATATATATATATATATATATATATATATATATATCAAAATAAGCAACAAGGATATCCTTGTTGCTTATTTTGATTTTAATCACCTTACTTTGAAATTGTATGGATAATGCCATACTAAATTCTGGTGTCTAAACTTAAGTACCATATTCACCTGAATCTAAATTTTTGCACATATATATATTTGTTTTTACATGATTGAACGCAGCGTCTCCAACTGTAAGTAGTTTTCGTAAACTTATATCTTCCGACGCTACTCTATCTCTTTCTCTTTCTCTTCCTCTATCCTTTTTTTCCCCCTCTCACTCTTCCTCTTTACTACTACGTATCTCACTTTACCCCTCTTGTTCTTGCTCTGTTACTACTACGTATCTCTTTTTTCCCCCTCGTATTTCCTCTCTTTCTCTTTTCCTCTCGTTGCTCACCTATTCTCCTACTTCCTCCCTTTGTTTCTCCCTCTACCACTCTCTCTCTTCCCTTTACACCGGCATGGTCACATGCTTCCGGTCAATAATCCTTTTCTTCCTTGGCTATCGCCGAGCAAACACGCGAACCACTTCGTCCCTTTCAAGTTCGTGCTTCACAGCGTTCATACACACATAATTTTTCTCGTCTGGCCGTAAAGCCTTTTCTGTTTGTTTTTTGTCTGCCACTACATTCCTCCATGGCTAGATTTAATTTGCGTATACAAATTTAATCTGCGGTCCATGGGATGAGCCGTTTTAACGATGCGTCCTGCCCAAGCTCGTTAAAACGTGGGTAGCTGATGAAGTAGAATGTTCTCTATGTGGCTTGTGTTTTCTCGTCTACGTTTGTTTGCAATGTCCTGTACCCAGATATGCACCTATACATACAGGTGGATGTCGGTATGCACATACCTGTACGTATATATGCATATACTCATTTACTATTTGTTTATATATATATATATATATATATAGATAGATAGATAGATAGATAGAGAGAGAGAGAGAGAGAGAGAGAGAGAGAGAGAGAGAGAGAGAGATAGAGATTTCTGTATCAGTAAAAATTTTGTACTGTTGAAATAAGTTTACATATAATTTCATAATAACTCTTTTAACAATGTACTGTATTTATGATTATTGCTTACTCTGAGTATTTACTCTCAGCACGTGCTATATATATATATATATATATATATACTCCTATGCCTTCTTTTCTTTTGCTAGTTATTCCAGCCATTGTCCCTTGGGCATGATGAGGATTGACTATCAATGCTGTTGCATCCTCTTTTGAGGTTAGTAGTTGATAAATGAATGTTTGATCTGATGAAGGTTTATCTAACATCTGTAACCGTAGAGAGACCGACTTTTGTTTGAAAGTGTTAACATTTAGTCGATGTAGATCCCTTATGTTTTTTCCAGTCTCAAGCAAATTCTGATTTGGGGATTAGAATCTGTGTTAGACCTTTGTAACCAGGTTGCAATGGTTAGAGAGCTGATACTAGAATGCTTGAGACTTTCTTTTATAGAAATGTCTAGTTTTCACCACACCATTTCTATATAGCATTGACATTTTTCTATAGGTTTCTGTCATCATCATCAAGATTCCTGATTCATAGTCTTCTTCATCATCATCATCATCTTTATCATATTTATCAGTTTAACATCCACTTTTACATGCTTGCATGGGTCAGATGGAATTTGCCGAGGCAAATTTTCTGTGGTTGGATGCCTTTTCTATCACCAACCCCCAACTGTTTCCAAGTAAGATAATATTTCCCCATAGTCAGATGTGTTTCACTGAAGACTGGAAATAAACAACACCACTTGTATGATGGTAATGTTTGTTTACAATCATGTAATGTGAATACAAAGGTACACACACACACAATATCTACATACATATAATACGACAGGTTTCTTTCAGTTTCCATCTCTCAAACTCATTTACAGGGCTTTGGTTGGCTCAGAACTATAGTAGAAGACACTTGCCAGAGGTGCCACACAATAGGACTGACCCTGAAACCACAGGTTGAGAACCAAAATTCTTAATCAAACAGCCATACCGGTGCCTTGATTACCTTTAAATTTTTATTATAATCAACATAGTTTGTAAGAGTGGTTGTTCTAATACCAAAATATGCTTGAAACAGCTATTGCAATGTTTCAAAACAGCAAACGTCCTAATACACTCCACTCAGAAATGTTGACTGTTTGAAAAGGTATTATTACAGCAAACAACTTTCATAAAAAAAAAGTTACACAACCATTCTCCTAATTTTCCAGTTAAGCTAAGATCACACAGTTTGTAATTTATCTCATGAGCAACTTTGCTGAACATTTTTGCAATGTATTACATCTACATTTGACTGGCTGAGCATCTGTTTCAGTATTTAGTTGTAATGGTACAGTAGTTGTATGGACCAGCTTCTGCTCAGACAGAAAGAAACCATGCTGTGTCACTCAGCAAGTCATTTTTGTCTCAGAACATATTCAGTTCCCCACTGATAATTTGTTCCACAACTTTGCTATTGTTTGAAGTCAGAGCTATCTCTGAAATATTTAGCATCTGCTCTACTTGGCCCCTGATGGATGATATATTAATGCCTTCTTTCAATGTTTTATACTTATGCTTATCACTTCCAAGGAAGTTTTGGAAAAGTATCTGAAGTGGTTCAGTTAGAGCCACTTTACATCAGCATCATCATTGTTCTAACGTTCACTTTTTCATGCTGGCATGGGTCAGACGGAGTTTATTGATGCAGATTCTCTACAGCTGGATGCCTTCCTTGCCACCAACGCTCACCTCTTTCCAAGGAAGATAACAGTTTCTTGTGGCCAGACAGGTTTCCAGAGAATATTGGAAATGAACACCCTTCATTTACAACAATGACATGATGCAAAGACAAGGAGATATAAGCACACACACACACACACACAGACACAGGCACACACACACACACACAAGGTGCATTCCAGAAGTTTTGAGACTTTTTCAGGAGAGACATTTATTAATTTCAAAGAAGTACAAAACTCTAATCTCCTTCAAAGTGGAATCACCTGACTTGAACGCACTTGTTGTAGTACTTCAGCCACTTTGTGAAGATCCCATGGACGTCCTCCAAAGTGAAGGTGTCTAGGACCCTTGTCAAAGCCTCCTTCATCTTCAAAATGACTGCCCTTGAGGTTCTTCTTCAACTTGAGGAACAACCAAAATTCACAGGGAGCAAGGACTGGGTTGTGGAGAGGGTGAGGGGCAGTGTTGATGCCCATCTCTGTTAAATAGTTGGTTACCAGGATGCTTGTCAGTGAGCATTCTGGTAACAAACTTAGCACAAATTTTATGCATGTTCATATCTTCATGAGTAATTTTGTATACAGTTGCCATACCAATTCCAAACTGTATACTTATTGTTTTTATAGACATACAATGGTCTTCATCAAGAAAATTGCATATTTTCTCAACCAGCTCTGATGTCCTGATGTCTCTCTCCCTTCCACAACTCTCAACCATCTTTGAACCTCTTATGCCAGTGTAAAACTTAATTCATAAGCAGTCTGGAACATTTCATAAGTTTCTGCAGTGTGTTTGCTTAGTTTAACACAAAACTTTATTGCATAGCAAACTTCCAAATATCCTGACTGCATTCTGAAAACTAGTCAGCTGTGACAAGCCTGTAACAGGATGAGAGATTCCCGGACTGGATGGGTGCCGCTCGCGTCCTTCACATTAAATATTAATTGAGGAAAAAGTCAAGATTTTTCATTAACTTCAACAGTATAAATATTTATTCTTTGATTCACAATATGAAGCATTTCCTTCCTCTAGGCGAACTGGCAACCTAAGAGCTTATCGGCAGTAGTCTAGTGGAGTGAGTCAATCCTGTCCGTTCATGCATAGCGGGGATGCACCACGAGAGAGCTGCTGGAGACATGTCTGTATTGTTCAGCTGCTAGCGTAAAAAAAACAGAGATACAAGAGAATTTCGCTGCTGCTAGTTTTCTGTGCATGCGCATGATGGAACTTCTGGCAGGCCTTCCAGAAAATTCCAACCCTGCGCATGCGTGCTGGAGATTTCCAAGATGGCGTCACTACAAGCCATATTTTGGTAGGGTGAGTTCAAAGTGCTGTTACAGTTGTCTCCTTCAATCAGGATTAACAAAAGTTGGCAGGTCAGCTTGTTAGATACTCTTTTACTTGTTTCAGTCATTTGACTGTGGCCATGCTGGAGCACCACCTTTAGTCGAGCAAATCGACCCCAGGACTTATTCTTTGTAAGCCTAGTACTTATTCTATCGGTTTCTTTTGCCGAACTGCTAAGTTAAGGCGACGTAAACACACCAGCATCGGTTGTCAAGCGATGTTCGGGGGACAAACAGACACACACATATATACATATATACGACAGGCTTCTTTCAGTTTCCGTCTACCAAATCCACTCACAAGGCTTTGGTTGGCCCGAGGCTATAGTAGAAGACACTTGCCCAAGGTGCCATGCAGTGGGACTGAACCCAGAACCATGTGGTTGGTAAGCAAGCTACTTACAACACAGCCACTCTTAATAATGATATACTAAAATCACAGTAATCTAGGACAGTTGTAACTGTCTCTCTGAAAAAAATCTGAGAACTTCTAGAATGCACTGCATATGCTTGGCAGGAGAGGATTGCAAGTGCAACCATGCTTTTACTTAGCTTAGTGTGTCTTTTCAAGTGCAGCAAACTACCAGGAGCCTCAGTCCCCTTTCATCCCCTCTATGACTCCCAATGTTTGTAGATCCTTTCTCACCACTTCGTCCCACATCTTCCTGGGTCTACCCCTTACACATGTTCCCTCTACAATATATGTTTTGTGTGTATGTATTTATATATGTGCATATGCATGTGTATGAGTCTGTAGCTGTGATTGTCACCTCACCATTTGCTTGAAAAATCGCTGTTGGTTTGTTGATGTCCCTATAACTTAGCAGTTCGGCAAGAGACTGGTAGAATAAGTAGCAACTTTGGAAAAAAAAAAAAAAAGCTTAAGCACTGGGGGCAATTCATTTGACCAAAACCCTTTAAGGAAGTGCCCCAGCATGGCCACACTCCAATGGGTGAAAAATATAAAAATATAAATCTATAGCGCTACTTTTCTTTCTCGGTTTCTTTCATCTCTTGTGTGATCATTTTATTGCATTTTCAATGTCTATAAATGATATTTTCATTAAGTTTTCTCACAGCAAACAGCTTGTTCATTTAATTAATTTAAGATCTTTTTATTGTGGGAACCTTTCTGTCCTTGGAGGTTATTTTTGGAAACTCTAAGCTCACTCTCTGGGAAATACATAATGCAAATAGTTTACCCCCATGTTGATATGAATTGCTTTAGTTTCATGTCATTGTCTTTTGAGCCAGTCCACTTTGTAAATTTCTTAATACATTTCCCAAGAGGTTTGTGAAAATTTATGTTGGACAGATTTAATGTCCTTGTAAGGTTCCTTTGGACCATACATTTTAAATTCAGAAATAATTGAACATCATCATCATCATCATCTGTCTACTTTTTTATATTTGCACAGGTCAGATGGAACTTTATGAAGGAGATTTTCTATGGCCAAATCTTCTTCCTGTCACCAATCCTCACCTGTTTACAAACAAGGTAATATTCCAGATGGCTAGACATGTTTCCATAGAAGGCTGGAAATGAACAACACTGCTTGTATGATGGTGATGTTTGTTTACGACCCTCACGTGAAATCAAGACACATATATCTGTACGATGGGCTTCATTCAGTTTCCAACTGCATATTTCCACTCACAAAGGGTTATAGTAGAAGATATTTGTCCAAGGTGTTGTACAGTGGGACTGAATTGAGATCATGTTTTCAGCTCCACTGCACGGCACATTGAGCAAATATTTTCTACTATAGCTTCGTTAGTGGATTTGAGAGACAATAAAGTATATATATATATATATACATACATACATACATACATCATCATTTAACGTCCGCTTTCCATGCTGGCATGGGTTGGACGATTTGACTGGGGACTGGTGGACCAGATGGCTACACCAGACTCCAATCTGATCTAGCAGAGTTTCTACAGCTGGATGCCCTTCCTAACGCCAACCACTCCAACAGTGTAGTGGGTGCTTTTTACGTTCCACCGGCACGAGGGCCAGTCTGGTGGTACTGGCAACGGCCACGCTCAAATGGTGTTTTTTATGTGCCACCTGCACCAGAGTCAGTCCAATGTTTTGTTCACATGCCACCGGCACGAGTGCCAGTTAGGCGAAGCTGGGACTGTCCCATTGAAGCTAACATATAAGCATTCAACTTTTGCCAAACAATCTGCACAAATGATTTGTTTATAGTGATCAAATATTCATGCCACACATTAGCTCACTCCCTCCATCAAATCAATGTTGTCTGAATAGGTGCACTGCGTACTGCATGTCATGTCTCAAAGGGATTGCAGAGCAACACGAGATGAAGTGGTTTGCTCAAGAGCACCGTGCACCACCCAGTCTAGGAATCAAAATCACGATCTAGCGATCATGAATGCAACACCCTAACCACTAGTCTATGTGCCCTCACATATACATCAGGAGTTGCTTAGTTAAACAGTACAGGGCACTCAGTTGGTACAGTGTTTAATTTTCTGTAGCAACTTGATGGTCACTTTTTTCTGTAACTTAGCGATTCAGCAAAAGATAACCGATAGAGTGAGTTCCAGGCTTGAAAAAAAAACCTTTTTTTTAAAAAATAAGTACCAGGGCTGAGTTGTTTGAATAAAATTCTTCAAAGCAGTGCCTCAGCATTGCCATAATCTAAATGACTGAAACAAGTAAAAGATAATACATATATTACACATATGTATATAATGATGGTTTATCTGTAAATGCTGACTAATGAGAAGTTACCTGCAGTTAAAGTGCATGGCATCAGGAAGGGCATCCAGCCATAGAAACCAAGCCAAAACAGATGACTGGAGCCAGATGTAGTTCTCCAGTCCCAGTCAAACTGTCTAACACATACCAGCATGGAAAATGGACATTAAATGTTAATGATGATGATGATGAAGTGATATTGGTGAGATTACCTCACCTTTTTGTTTTGTTATAACCATTCCTAGTCAAGGATCTTGGAAGGATACACATATCCATGCAGTTCCAATTTCTCATGTGGTATGCCTCAATTCGAATTTCAATCTTTTTCCATGTGTTTAGTGAAACACAGCTTTGGTTAAAGCCCAAATGACAATGCCTCTCTGTCTCTCTTCCTCACACTTAAACCAAAGGCAAGACTCAAACACATAATCGTCTTCACTCCTCCTAACCATTGAACTCAACAAATCCAACCAATGATTAACGGTTGCTGATGCAGGTTATTACTATTTTCCAGATATTATCTGGTCTGCAGAAACCATGCCTGAGTAGGCAGCAAGCTGGCAGAAACATTAGCACACCGGGTGAAATGCTTAGCGGTATTTCGTCTGCCGTTACGTCCTGAGCTCCAATTCCGCCGAGGTTGACTTTGCCTTTCATCGTTGTTTGACCCCCTGTGGGCAATAAAGAAATAAGAAACCATGACTGAGTAGGACTTGGTATTCATCCATCTTCATGTACTTAAGGTTCACATATAGTTTATATTGTAAATAGATCAAAACCATTGTCATGCATGAGACACCCAGCATCTCCTTCTATAAGGTTCAATTGAGCATTCTCAACTCTTTACTGCACACTTTTTCCAACTAGACTGGAAATGCTGTGCACATTGTCTTTACATATCTTCTGAGGTCAGTTACATTAATTAATGCAGTTGATGTTCTTAAGCAACAAGTTGGCATCAGATACAAAAACATGGGCACAAAGAGAATTCCAGAGGTATAATGTTCTAGGGAAGGAGGATTGGTTAAAGTGGTTAGAGTAAGCCTGAGAGAGTGAATACAGTATGAGTGAGTGATATGAAGAGAAGAGTTTATTGAATGTGAGTGGAGGTGGAATGAGATTAACCAGCTCAAAGTTTCAGAGGTCACTGTAGTAGTGACAGACTGAGAAAACAGTCTGTGTGCAAGAAGATGGAGTGGGTTGGTGAGCAATTTCATATCAACCAGTCATGTGGCTTTTGTTTAGATGTCTACAAGAAACAGCTGATGCAGTATTTATTACATTGTGAAACATGATCTTTGAATGTTGTGTCTCACAGAGGTGATGACAAGTGACCAAGACTGTTGGCAATTTGCCAACTTAGTGAAATTGTAGTAGGGGCTAGTGCTGGTGACACATGAAGAGCATCCATGGCAGTGACATGTTAAAGGCACCCAGTACATTCTGAAGAGCATCAAGTCATAGAAACCAAGCCAAAACAGATGGGAGCCTCGTGCAGCTTGCTGGCTTACCAGTTCCAGCTGAACTGTCTAACCCATGCCAGCATGGAAAACAAACACATGATGATGATGAGTGGGTCTCACCTGAGTTTTGTATCACATTAGTAACTGTCGTGAAGGGAAGTATTTTGTGGCCCTGAAGAGGAATGCTTGTCTTTGTAAAATCATTAATGAGGTCTAGTATTTTTAGTGACTTTGTTTGATATTCACATTTAGGAAGGTAGGGTACACTAGTTTTCTCGCTGTGTAGTGATTGTGTCTTTGCGCTTTTGAAGGAGATAACATTGACACAACCCCACTAGAAGTGTGGATTTGGTGTGAGATGTTTAGGTTGCATGAGGATGGCACTTGGGTACCAAAGGTTATGGCAGTGTTAAAGATGGAATCATCTGCATTAGAACAGGCATTGTTGGAAGAGTTGGCAAGTGAATCATTACATGTATAGGAGGACAAAATAAAAGAGAGCATTTCATCATACATGCATGATCTGAGAGGAAGTCTTCAATCTAAGAAACAGATGGCACCCAACTTGGCTAGGAGATTGGCCAGCATGCCAAGCTTTGCTGATATTAAATACTACCTTTACAAGAGTTAGAAGAATTGTCCTTAGAATGGGACATTCTGCAGCCTTTTAGCAAAGATTATTATATATTCTGGTAGAGAAGAGATTGTTTGAGGGTAATGGAGGAGATACTGTGAGAGCCAGTGATCTTGGTGAGGGTTTGAAGCAATTGCAAATTATAAGCTCAGTGAAATGGAGAGGGATACCTTTAGAGTTCTATCCAGTATGGTCAATAGTGTAGAGTTGAAAAGTGGATAACAGATATCAATTTGAGTGTTTCAGCATTGAAAATAAATTAGATTTAAGTGTTTCTATGAGGATCTGGTAGAAGTAATTCTTTCTAAGAATGATGTTAGGAAATTTGGGATTCAGATTTTTAATGTAATCCTTACTATAGACATTTTTCTTTTATATTTTTACTTTACAACCTTTTGATAAAAACAGACCCTTTTTTTAAATTTTGAAAGTTTTGTCTTTAAACTAAAACTTTAACAGATTAGAGTTCTAATGTATATCGTGTGCTTTCAATGAATATAAGAAATATATAATTAGCCTAATTACAGATAAAGGAATCAGAGTTGGTAGTAATACCATTAATTGAGGAGCTAGAGACAGTTTCAAAGAGTTGTGTACCAACTCTACAGCCCTGGATGTGCATATCTGTGTTTATGTTTACACTGATTTTGTTTATACCGTGTTCTTTTATACTCCATGATTTAGTAGTTTATTTGCAGCCTTCCATTAAAATGTTTGAACTGAGGAAAAATAAAACTCGGAAACATGTGACAGTTGGTGACAAGAAGAGAACCCAGCCATAGAAAATCTGCCTCATCAAATAATCTGATCCATAGGGCTGTAGGAAGAAAGACCTGAAAGATATGAACAGTACCCTGGCATTTAACTTGAGAGTACTCTTTAAGCTTGTAATTCATGTAAAGAGAAATAAAATATCAGCAAGTAAAATTTCCCAATGACATGCACCCATGTAAAAAGCACATCTGCTGGAACTGCATAGAAAGCACCCAGTAGACTCTGGAAAGTGGTTGATGTTAGTTTCTACAGCTGGGTGATCTTCCTAAGCCAAAACAGACAACTGGAGCCTGGTGCAGCACTGTGGCTTGCCAGCTCCTGTCAAACCATCCAACCCATGCCAGCATGGAGAACGGATGTTAAGTGATGATGATGAGGAGGATTCATTACAGGCACAGGCATGGCTGTGTGGTTAAGAAGCTTGCTTTCCAACCATGCAATCCCACTGTGCAGCACCTTAGACAAGCCTTGTAAGTGAATTTGGTGGACAGAAACTGAAAGCCAACCTTGCATGCATGATTGTGGAGATCGAGTGATGGTTGCAAATGAGCATCACTAGCATAGAAACTACACTGTTCATTTCCAGTCTTCCATGAAAAACTCATCAAGTTACAAGACATATTACCTTGTTGAGGTGAGAATTATGACAGGAAGGGCATCTACCTATACAATAATACAATTATTGCACATATAATAAGTGTACAATGATATTCACAGATTAAAAGAATAAAACAAAAGCTACTGAATGTTTGAAAAATATGAAATATTTAATTTAATATATTTAACATAACATCTCTGATGCTGCAGGTTTTCTGAAATGATAGAAGGGAAAAATATACAAATATAGATTGAGCAAATCAATAACAATGACATACATAGCAAAAAGATTAAGTCAAGTAGTATTAAATCTTTTTTTAGCTTAACAATATTTAGTTAAACCAAGGCAGTAAACTGGCAGAATGGTTAACACACCAGGCAAAATACTTAGCAGTATTTCATCTTGTCTTTATGTTCTGTGTTCAAATTCCACCAAGGTTGGCTTTATCTTCCATCCTTTAGAGGTCGATAAAATAAGTATCAGGTTGAGTGCTCAGGTTGACGTATTCAGCTTAGTCCCAGCCCCGAACTTGCTGGCCTTGGGCCAAAATTTGAAACCAATATTTAGTTAAACCATCCCATCATTATAAAATGCATACATATGCTTACATTCTCTTGGAATACACATCTAATTGTTTTAAAGGTTCATACATTGTATAGCTGGTCACCTAAATGTATCGTGACAAGACAGAGAGAATGAAAAGAATGATGGTATATGTAAATATTTGAAATATTAAAATTTAAAACCTTAAAAATGGCAGGTGACTTGTACTAGGCAAACCATTGTTTCATATATTTCTGAACAAATTTATAGGGCTGGCCATTTGAAAATTTCTTCATATTTCTGTTCTCTTTCAACCATGTTTAGAAGAATATCACACTATTTTGTAGAAAGCATTTTACTGCTCACGGAAGTAACCATTAGCATTTATTATTAGAACTGTAGTGATTGGTATTGAATTTTCCATTTTTTGACCAGCATTTCTCTCATATCCATCCTATCTTCTTAACAGGCATAGAATATTAGCATTGAGTTCTGCAGTGTTCTGGTTGTGTCCACATTGTCCGCCTCAGTTGTAGCCATTACGAGAACCTACATACATACAAGAACAGACTGGACACAAAGAAGAAAACAATACATCTCGCATCTCACCTAAACTTCCATTCTGCACTCATGCAGTAAATCTCTGGTTCTTATACTAAACCATGTCTCTTCAACAAAACAAAGACATGGAGTGTTTAAAATGTTGGATTTGTAAGTCACAGCGAGTTGTCTATGCGCCACATGTTTAGTAGAACAGGGCCAATCAAGGCCAGCA
The DNA here is from genome assembly GCF_046866305.1 of Octopus bimaculoides. Taxonomy (NCBI): domain Eukaryota; kingdom Metazoa; phylum Mollusca; class Cephalopoda; order Octopoda; family Octopodidae; genus Octopus; species Octopus bimaculoides. The sequence continues at coordinate 112,291,183 of NC_142932.1, read as the reverse complement.
AAACCATAACTATTTTCCACTTTTGTAAATCTTAGATTTTTTTTTTAAATGGAAAATCAAAACTTACCACACCAGATTTTATTTCTTCTTTCCAACAATTCCCATTTCTTTCTTCTCTTGGAATGATGGACTAGAAATAAATGAAAAAGTGAAAAACTAAAATAAGAAAGAAACACTTCCAAGTTGAATTTATAGCAAAAGAAAGCCATGCTTTGAGATTATATGATGGTTCAAAAAGGAGGTAAGAAACAGGGTGTGTCCCACTTTGTATAACGAATGGGACTTTTGGTTGGAAGCTGAAAGTGAGAAGTAGTATTGTTGTTTTCCATTGAAAGTTTGAGTATTTTGCATTTTTAACTGTTATTAGATAGTTGGATCCTCTTTAAATCATCATCATCATCATCATCATTTAGCATCCATTTTCCTTGCTGGCATGGGTTGGACAGTTTGACAGGAGCTGGCAAACTGGAGAGCTGCACCAGACTCCATTTGTCTGTTTTGGCATGGTTTCTACAGCTGGACGCCCTTCCTAATGCCAACCACTTTACAGAGCATACTGGGTGCTTTTTACGTGGTGCTGACACAGGTGCCTTTTACACAGCATCAGTACCCTCAGGGTCGCCAAGTAGCTTGCAAGACAAGGACGTCTCAGCTGAAAGACGGAGAGAAACTGAGAGAAGTGGCCATGTGCCATGTGAGAGGTTGGAGTATGATAGAGAATAAGTAAGTGGTGAGGGAGAGAGAGAGAGCTGTCTCACTATGATTTTTAAAAATATTGCAGGCATGGCTGTGTGGTTGGAGTTGGTTCACTTAGCCTTCACCACATCACAGCTTGACCACCAGTGTATCTGTGGACACTGTAATGCCTTATATAACATAACATTTATCAAATATCAAAACAACACATTTTGATAATTCCTTGGCTTATATAATTACTGTAATACTGATGATAAACAGTAAAAAAAAAAAAAAAAAGAAAAGAAAAAAGAAACTTACCCATATCTGAACTTCTTCACTGATTTCTTGCTCGTGTCTGTTAGTTCTTTATCAAATGACTTTTTGGGAGCCTTCTGCTTTTGTACTTTTTTCTTAGCTTTACCTTTTCCTAAATTATAAATACAAAGATATATAAATAGGCAGTCAATTAGGATGATAAAAACAAAAACCTCATCAATATTAATCATACAGCAGTTCTATATTTAAGAGATGAGGAATTATGTACATTATTTACATTTGACAGATATTTGTCCTCATCTTGTTTGTTATTAACACAACGTTTCGGTTGATATACCCTCCAGCCTTCATGAAGTATCTTGGGGAAATTTCGAACCTGGGTTCTCATTCCCAAGTTATTTTTTGATATTATTATTATTATTCAGGTCACTGCCTGGAATCGAACTTGGAATCTTGGGGTTAGTAGCCTGCGCTCTTAACCACTACGCCATATGCCCATGAGCATAGTGGTTAAGAGTGTGGGCTACTAACCCCAAGATTCCAAGTTCGATTCCAGGCAGTGACCTGAATAATAATAATAATATCAAAAAATAACTTGGGAATGAGAACCCAGGTTCGAAATTTCCCCAAGATACTTCATGAAGGCTGGAGGGTATATCAACCGAAACGTTGTGTTAACAACAAACAAGATGAGGACAAATATCTGTCAAATGTAAATAATGTAATCATACAGCATTCAAGCAACAAAAAATAATGCTAAAAATCAAGACCCTTTTGTGTTAGAAATTTAAAACAAGACTGGATGATAGGCGTAAGTGTGGTAGCATGACTGAGAAGCTTGCCAGTCATGTGGCTTTAGATTCAATCCCACCACACAGCACTGGGCAAATATCTTCTGGTGCTACATAAAAGATACTCAGTCCACACTGTAAAATGGTTGGTGCTAGAAAGGGCATCCAGCCATAAAAAACATGCCAAAACAGACAGTGAGACTTGGTGCAGTCCTCTGGCTTGCCAGCTACTGTTAAACCATCCAACCTGGATGTTAAATGATGATGATGATGATATACTACTGGACCAACCATAGCCTTCTGAGTGGATTTAGGAGCCTTTGACTGATAGAAGCTCACCATGCATGTATGTGTGTGTGTGTGTGTGTTAGATATGACACAAGGATGTTTCAACCGATGATGATGATGGTTAGAATGCACTTCAACTAATATTACTCAACAGGTTAAAAAATATAAAAATGTTAATTGGTGTTTTTCACATTTATCTTCAACTCACGATTCATTCTTTTACCAGTTTCGATTATTCGAGTATGGTCAATATGGAGGATTGTAAGGTCAGTGTCAATAGCGATTAAGTTGTATGGATGCGTCGATTACATTGATCCCGAATTTATTTTACTTTGGAAGGATAAAAGGCAAAAGCAGAACCGACACAGGATTTGAATTCAGAATGCAAGGGACATAATCGCATTTTATCTTCCATCTGCCACGTTGCAAATTAAAAACACTCTGAGATCTTTTTCACGGTTTTCACCACATTGCCAGAGACTCAACTTTTCCTGATGAATAACATCTCATTTAAGGATTTATTCAAGTAGTGTAGTTTTAGAGTCAAATAACTTCCAAGCAATCTCCTTGTTGAGAAACATTACTTTTTTTATACATTTACTGAAGATCTACAATGCACAGACCAACCTGATTATGATCTCGTGACCCTACCAGGCTCCAAAACATTTGGTTTTTATATGATTAGATTTAGTGAGATGAAAGATTAAATCAACTCAATGAGGATTTGAATCATGGAAAATAAATCACAACTAGAATGACACAACTTTCTCCATCATCATCATCAGTAGTTTAACATGCTCCTTCCCATGTTAGCATAGATCAGATGGAATTCATTGAAACAGATTTTTAACAGCTGGATGCCCTTTCTGCCACCCACCCTCTTTCGAGTAAGGTAATACTTCCCCATGGCCAGACACATCTTCCTGGAAGATTGAAAATAAAGGATACTGCCTGTATGATGCTCATTAACAACTCAAATGATGTTGCATGGTGTCAAAACAAGGAGACAGTAACATAAATATATACACACACACACATGATGGGTTTCTTTCAGTTTACATTAGTGGTTCCTAAACTTTTTGGGTTGCCACCTCCTTGGCACCCAGACCACATTCCTCTCACCCCCACCTACCACTACAAACACAGACCACTTTCTGCATCAAATTCAAAACAACTGTATTTCACAAATAAAATTTAATCTAATTAACCCATTATTTTGCTGTTTTTACATCCATCGCATGCTTTCGGCTACCCCATTATCACCCCCACTTTTCTTCAGTGCCACCCCACCGCATCTTTCCACTGCCCCCAGTAAAGCACTACTGTTCACTTTGGGTACCATTGGTTTATGCCAACCAAATCCACTGACGATGCTTAGGCTGGCTTGGAAGAAGACACTAGCCCAAGGTTTCACACAGTGGGACTGAACTCAAAATCATGTTGCTTGAAAGCAAACTTCTTAACCACATAGCTACGCCTATACCTATAAATATAACAATGGCTTATTATTATGTTAGCATTGAATTACAATGTACAAGCAGAAGGTTAGCTCATTATTGCAAAGTTGACTTTGACAGTATTTGAGCTCAGGACATTAAGAGCCATAAGAAATAACCCCAAGACATTTTCTCGGATATTCAAACAATTCTGCCAATCCATAAATGTAATGTACTGGAATTCCTTCCATTATGTCAGTTACAAACATAAAATATAAAATTTTAGTCATTGATAAACTATGAAATCTATACTAAACTCATAACCTGAATATTTTAGCCAGAGGGGAAGCAGATAAGGAAAGATTTGCCAATGTTCTGCGCCGTGAGGACCAAAGACTCGAGGTATTTCGGGTTGCAAGACAGTGTAGGAGAGAGAATAGTGATGTTGTAGGAGAGAAATGTGTTCGCATGGATGATGGTACGCTTGCATTAAATGAGGATGCAAAGAAAGAGGTCTGGAGATGCCACTACGATAGATTGCTTAATAAAGAGAATGAATGGGAGAAAGAGAGCCTGCCTTATGTCGACCCAATAGAGGGACCAGCTATCCGAGTTGATAGTACCAGGGTAGATAAAGCAATTAAGAGTATGAAGACCGGGAAAGCCCCCGGCCCATCAGGAATCACTGCAGAGATGCTCAAAATATCTGGCAGTGTTGGCTATAGCCTAGTCACCCGTATTACGAACCAGGTGATACACGAAGGAGTCATACCCTATGACTGGTGTAGCAGCATCATAGTCAACTGCTACAAAGGTAAAGGGGACGCTTTAGATACAAATAATTACAGAGGCATCAAGCTGTTAGATCAGGTTATGAAAGTTACAGAGAGGGTCATAGCCCAACTAATTAGGGAGCGAATCAATTTAGATGAGATGCAGTTTGGGTTCGTGCCAGGTAAAAGCACTACTGATGCCTTATTTCTAGTGAGACAGTTGCAAGAGAAATACCTAGCCAAGGATAAACCTCTGTACCTGGCTTTCGTTGACATGGAGAAAGCCTTTGACAGGGTCCCCCGATCCCTTATCTGGTGGTCAATGAGGAAACTTGGGATAGAAGAATGGCTAGTGAGAGCTGTGCGAGCCATGTACAGAGATGCGGCCAGTAAGGTGAGGGTTGGAAATGAGTACAGCAATGAATTCCGGGTAGAGGTAGGGGTCCACCAAGGTTCCGTCCTCAGCCCCCTATTATTTACCATAGTCCTCCAGGCAATCACAGAGGAGTTCAAGACAGGTTGCCCCTGGGAGCTCCTCTATGCTGATGACCTTGCCCTAATTGCGGAGTCACTATCAGAACTAGAGGAGAAGTTTCAGGTGTGGAAGCAAGGTCTAGAATTGAAGGGCCTTAGAGTCAACCTAGCTAAAACCAAAATCCTAATAAGTAGGAAGGTAGATAAAACACAAACCCCTTCAGGTAGATGGCCCTGCTCAGTATGTAGAAAAGGAGTAGGTAGTAACTCTATAAGATGTACCCGGTGCAAGCTATGGACACATAAGAGGTGCAGCAACATCAAAGGCAGGTTAACTAGCAAGTTAGTTTTTGTTTGTGGCAGATGTTCAGGTGCAATAAAGACTGCAAACAAACAGGAAACAACTTCTATCTCATTCCAGGGTGAAAAACTAGAGGTAGTCGATAGCTTCCGCTATCTGGGCGACCAAGTTAGTAGTGGGGGTGGGTGCGCTGAAAGTGTAGCTGCTAGAATAAGAATAGCCTGGGCAAAGTTTAGAGAGCTCTTACCCCTGCTGGCGACAAAGGGACTCTCACTCAGAGTAAAAGGCAGACTGTATGACGCATGCGTACGAACAACCATGCTACATGGCAGTGAAACATGGGCTGTAACTGCTGAGGACATACGTAAGCTCGCAAGGAATGAAGCCAGTATGCTCCGTTGGATGTGTAATGTCAATGTGAATACCCGTCAGAGTGTAAGTATCTTGAGAGAAAAGCTGAACATTAGAAGCATCAGTTGTGGCGTGCAAAAGAGACGATTGCGCTGGTATGGACATGTGGTGAGAATGGAGGAGGATAGCTGCGTGAAAAAGTGCCACACCCTAACAGTTGAGGGAACCCGTGGAAGAGGTAGGCCCAGGAAGACCTGGGCTGAGGTGGTGAGGCAAGACCTTCGTACATTGGGCCTCACCGAGGCGATGACTACGGACCGAGACCTTTGGAAATGGGCTGTGCGTGAGAAGACCCGGCAAGCCAAGTAAGATCGTTGCCAGTGCCCCTGGACTGGTTCTTGTGCGGGTGGCACATGAGATGCACCATTTTGAGCGTGGCCGTTGCCAGTACCGCCTGACTGGCTCCTGTAGGATTTTCGAGCGAGATCGTTGCCAGTGCCCCTGGACTGGCTTGTGCGGGTGGCACATAAAAGACACCATTTCGAGCGTGGCCGTTTTCGTGCGGGTGACACGTAAAAGCACCCACTACACTCTCTGAGTGGTTGGCGTTAGGAAGGGCATCCAGCTGTAGAAACTCTGCCAAATCAGACTGGAGCCTGGTGTTGCCATCCGGTTTCACCAGTCCTCAGTCAAATCGTCCAACCCATGCTAGCATGGAAAGCGGACGTTAAACGATGATGATGATAAAGACAAGGTCTTGTTATTAAACACAACTTACCCTTTTTGGAAGTATCAGGACATGCTTTTATACGTTTTGCCTTTGAAAACTTCTTTGAAAATCGTGCAGCACAAAGTTGTGCTTTATGTACTTCAAATTCAATGCGGTTCTCTGTCTGAAATAGAAAATAACATACAAGAATAAATTTATATCCACAATTGTATATACTTAAAAATATATAATGTAAAAAAAACTAGGAAAAATCAAAGTAAATCACAGTCTAATGACAGTGAGCAAACCCAAACCTTGAAGTCACTGTCAACCTTTTCCTTCAAAAATTAATACACATACACACATAACAGGCTTCTTCAGTTTAGAATGTGATCTGTAGCTATAGCATAGAATGTGTTAGCCAATGCCCATTCAATGGGACTGAACCCCTAATCACATGGTTCTGAAGCAAACTCCTTTGTCACAAACCCATATCTGCATATATACACACACACACACATATATTATATATACGTATATATATATATATATATATATCCTCATTTAGCAGACATGTTCTTTGCTGTTGTGTTGGTCAGTCTGACACATGATCAGATTGGTTGAAGGACCAGATACTGTGCATATATATATACATATACACACAATAGGCTTCCACAGAGCTTCCCTTTGATCAAATTCAGTCACAAAGTATTGTCGGTCTTAAGTTATTGTAAAAGATGCTTGTCCAAAGTGCCATACTGTGGGATTGACTGCAAAGCAAATTCTTTTTAACCAAGCAGCGATTCCTGCACCAGATCTATGTATAAAAACTACTCAATCCATATACAAGGTCTTCTCCATACAAATACATTTATAGTCATTGAATATTTCATAACTTACTGAAACGGGTGTTTGGTTCTTTGACTTTCGCACTCCTTGTAATTGTTTACTTTTCTTTGAAACTGGTTCTTCACTCATTTTGGAAAGTCTACCATTCACTGAAATACAGTTTAAGAATACTTTTTAATAAAATGAATTCTTAAAATACACAGGAACATGTGTGTGTGTGTGTGGATGTGTATACACACACACAAATATATATATATATATATATATATATATCCACCCCATCACCATCCTTATATGTCCACTTTCCATGCTGGCATGGGTTGAATGGGTCACATGAATGTAATCACATATTTAGTGGTGATACTCATCTAGATGTAGGAGTTCAATTTTGGCCTGGTTTCTACAGCTGGATGCTCTTCCTAATGTCAACATCTTTACAGAGGGCACTGGATGCTTTTCTCATGGCATAGGAAGGAACAATGTCCTTGACAAAACCAAAAGACCCTTTTAACTACAGTTTAAAGAATGTACCGAGTGCCCATTTTGGTCATAGTACCAGCACTACAGAGGTAACCATGTTGATGACGTAACTAAAGCGACCTCTTGACTACCACACCTGCTCACCCACCAATATTTTTACAGAGTGAGAGGCACACAAAAGAGTAGTTAGAGGAATGAGTGATAGGGGTACTCGGCCTGCTGGGACAAGTAGTGCACAATCAAGGTAATGTGAGCAAGAGATTACTATATCAATGGAGTCTTTTTGTTTGTACACTACATCCGATTCCTCTTATATTCAGTTATTCTCTCAGCTCATTTAATATTGTCATTCATGTGCAAAACCATTACACAACCAGCCACAACAAACTCCCACTGACCCATGCAAGTATGGAAAAGCAGATGCTAAAATCATATATACACACATACATGGTGAACATGTATGTTGGACCTTACAGAGGCAATGATTAGTGACCAAGACCTTTAGCAATATGCTATGCCTGAGAAGACTTGTCAAGCCAAGTGAAATCGTAGTCATGGCCAATGCTAGCATCACATGGCATGTAAAAACCACCTTTTGAGCATTGGGCCTCAGAAAGGCAAATACAAATGATCAAGATCTTCAGCAATATTTCGTACTTGAGAACAGGACCCATCAAGCCAAGTGAAATTATAGCCATGGCAGATACTGGTGTCACATAAAAGCACTCATAACACTCAGAATGGTTGGCATAGGGAAGGGCATCCAGCCATAGAAACCATGTCAATCAGACAGGAGTCTAGTGCAGCCCCTCAGCTTACTAGCTCTGGTCAAACCATCCAACCCATGCCAGCATGGACAACGGACGTTAGATGATGATGATGATGATGATGCACACAAACTGAAATTGCCATAGCAAATTTAGACAATTGCTTGAAACTAAAGTAAAAGTGTCTAACTATCTCCACATGTAACAAACAATAAAATCCAATATTTTAAAGACAAACAAAAGATTAAGAATTCAAAAATCAATCAATGAATCGAAGCAAAGAAAAGATAAATACAAACATTTCTCTTTAATTTTCTCTTTTTTTGACTGAAACCATTTCCTATTTTGTTCGTCTGTTCCTTCCAGTTTATTGTTTATTTGGCTTAACTGCATCTCAGACAGCTGGATTTCCTTCTCTTCTTTCTCAATTTTTTCCACAGCTTTGATATCATCTTCTAACTGTTCAATTCTATCACGGTACTTGTTTATAACTTCTGCAAAAGCAATTCAACAGGATCAATTAATAAACTTTAAGTCAGTGGTGGCACGGTTATAGTATTCAGGAGATTTAACAAAGTATTCTAGCCATATCATCAACTTCACTGACCCCACACAAAAAGACAATAAACATGACAGGATCTGAATTAATTCTGTTTACGAATGTAAAAGAGGAATTATGATCTGAAAATAAGAGATAATGCACCGAGCTTTTTGCATGCCACAGCCGATACAGTTAAGTTGAACTTGCACATCTGCAGATTTAACACAAAGAGGGAAAGCATGGGCTGAGTTTCAGAGGAATTCACTTTTTAAGATAAAGGTTGGAATGAGGTGCCTGGGCAAGAAAGAAAGAAAGAAAGGGAGAAAGAGAGATAGAGAGATAGAGAGAGAGAGAGAGAGAGATAGAGAGAGAGAGAGATAGAGAGAGAGAGAGATAGAGAGAGAGAGAGATGTGTCGAGTAGTTATACCGTATTAGCAAGAAGATTTATCAATCAGTTGGACAATCTATTTCCAGATATTGTTGAGAATATATAGACATGTAAGCAATATCACAGTGAAGAGTGCAGAATGAAATATTTGGAGTAAATTTCTGGGGTTTTAGATGTGTGCCATGTGTGAGTAGGGTAAGTAGTTATAGTACACTTAGTAGCACACACACACATATATAAATAATGAAGTAACATAAAACTTTAGTAGTCAATCCAAAGTTTTGTTTTACCTTGGGGAACAACACGAGCTTTGACAGGATCATGAGCTTTCTTGACTATCTCCTTCAGTAAAGACCTTTCTTTCTCTCCAACCAAGCTAACAGCTCTGGAATTAAAATGATGGCAACATAATTAATATTCACATATATCATGAATAATCAAGAGACATACAAAATTCAAAATGTATCAAAGATGTGTATGAAAATACACACACACACACACACATATATATATATACTGGTTCTCTGTCAATTAAAAGGACAAGTGTTCCAGATGATCCAACCAATGGACCAGCCTGCTCATGAAATTAATGTGCAAATGACTGAGCAATCCACAGACACGTGTACCCTCAACACAGTTCTCAGGGAGATTCAGTGTGACACAACCCATGCTAGCATGGAAAGCGGACGTTAAATGATGACGATGACGACGACGACGACAGAGTGTGACATGGCTGGCCCTTTGAAATACAGGACAACTCATTATTGCCAGCTGGATGGACTGAAGTAACATGAAATAAAGTGTCTTGCTCAAGGACACAATGTGCCACCAGGAATCAAACCCATGACCAAATAATTGCAAGCCGAATACCATCACTGCTACCCCCGTCACCCATATATTGCAAATATACAGAAGTAATTAATTCCTTCAACCCTGATTGTGAGATATATCTTCATCATCATCCAGTGTTTTAAATCCCGGTTTTGTCCCTGTTAACAGGGGTGGCTGGATCTACCTCAATGCCATAGCAACTGAGGCAGGCAAGTGCAACCCACCCCAACCTTTGGGCTGGCTGTTGCTCATTCTCCCTTGCTATCATGAGGCTTTTTTGGAGCTGGATTCTCTACAGGGAGCATGCTCTTGCTTATCCCCAACTTCAGTTTCTAGACATGAGTGGTCCCGAGACTAAGGCCTCGACCATGAATTTTAAGAAATGTGGTGGAAAACTAGCTCAAGAAGGCAGGCACGCTACTCCGAGACCCCTTTCAGAGCTCCACCTACCTGATTGTAAGATATCTCTTAAAAACTAAAATCTAATTGCAACTTCATAACTCGTGCAAGTTACCTACTGAGCCCATCTTTTATAAGATTATATTTTATGGGCTCTGTATTTAGCTGTATTGATTGACCAAACGTTATTTTAACAATAGCTATTCATAACTTTTGTGTATGCAATTTTAGTGTATAATAACTAATTTTAGTGAATTTTATTTCATATGTTAAAAAAAAAAAATGATGTAACCTACACAGCTGAAAATGAATAGGAAAAAAATGTATGTAAACAAATGGAGTGGCTGATGTTATACTGTAAATAGAGTTTTCAGAACTCACTCAAGAATGAGATAGAGGTAAGACAGAAATAGACTTTATTAAAAATATACTTTTTCTGCAATATTCCCAGTGATGTAAACTCTCTACTGCTTGAGTGAAATTGAAAAGAAAACACTTGAGACACTCCAGCAGTAACCATCCTACCTCTTTGTGTATCAAGGACTACATTTTAGTCATCTTCTAAGACTGAGAGTGTGATTTAAAGGCTGTTTGACTACTATTTCTAGTATGTATAAGTTCCTTCTTTGGTTGAATTACATACAGGTTGTAACAATTGCAAGATAAACAATGTATCTATTGATCTAAAGCATATCACTAATGGCTAATTTTCTAAATATTTTATGAGAAAAACAATTTTAGCAAGCTATGAATCCTTGTTTGCCATATATTTTACGATGCTTATTTAATTCACTATCACTTTGTTTTCTGCATTACATTTTTCTAAAAATTCCATATACCACATGGTTCTGGGTTCAGTTCCACAGTGTGGCACCTTGGGCAAGTGTCTTCTACTATAGCCTCGGGTCGACCAAAGCCTTGTGAATGGATTTGGTAGATGGAAACTAAAAGAAGCCTGTTGTATATATGTATGTGTGTGTATATGTTTGTCACCCCAATACCGCTTGACAACTGATGCTGGTGTGTTTACGTCCCTGTAACATAGCGGTTCAGCAAAAGAGACCGATAGAATAAGTACTAGGCTCACAAAGAATAAGTCCCGGGGTCGATTTGCTTGACTAAAGGTGCTGCTCCAGCATGGCCACAGTCAAATGACCGAAACAAGTAAAAGAGAGTAAAGAGTGTGTATATATATATATATATATATATATATATATATATATATATATATAGCGTGAGAGAGTTAGGGGTTCGGGGTTCCACCTACTAAGGGATAGTATCTATCCAGTATACTGCTGGGAGGGTACCCAATTATTGCTACACTAGTGCTATACTATATATATATATATGTATATATGTAAAATTATGCATTATATTCTCAAAAGAAAGGAAATATTTTCAAAGTGTCTCAAACACATTAACTGCTGAAAATTTTGATAAAATTTCAAGCATTGTAAAATGTTTATCCATGAAAGATATTGATTAGTGAATGCCTTAAAAATCCACTTTGGATGTAAGAGTGCAGAGAGTTTATCATGTTGAAAAGTAAATATGCTATAGAGCTTAAAGAGTTAATCAGCAAGATATATTTCATGTAAAATATTTTACCCACTCCTGATCATCATCATCATCATTTAACACCCACTGCCCATGATGGCACGATGAGGAGATGCATCAGACTCCAGTCTGATTTGACATGGTTTCTACAGCTGGATGCTCTTCCAAATGCCACCCACTTCACAGAGTGTGCTGGACACTTTTACATGGCACTGCACAAGGTGCTTTTTCACACACACACACACATGTAAAAAATTATTTACTTCTGAAATGCTCTTCTTCCTGCCATATCTATAGTTTTTTTTTTACATTATCCAAGGTATTTTTAACCTTTTTTTTAAAAAAGACAATAGGATTTGATTAGAGCTGAAATTTGACTATTATTTCTAGCGGGTTGAGAAACCATATCGAGGCTTCCTTGGCACATGTGATAATTGACTTACATTTGCCAAGGAAGCTCCTACATAATTATTGGGTGTGTGAATAGGGAGTGGATTCTGGATAATTTATTATCTATATTGGCGTTAGGAAGGGCATCCAGCTGTAGAAACACTGCCAAATCAGATTGGAGCCTGGTGTAGCCATCTGGTTTTCACCAGTCCTCAGTCAAATTGTCCAACCCATGCTAGCATGGAAAGCGGACGTTAAACGATGTTGATGATGATGATGATACTTATTTTCCCGAACAACCTCAATAGTAGAAAAAATATCATACCTCCCTTTCTTTCCAGCACGTGCTGTTCTTCCAACTCTGTGAACATAATGTTTGATGGTACTGGGCATAGTCAAGTTAATAACCTAGAAAAAAATTAAAATTTTCATTAGATCAATAATTTCTATTAATATGCAATAATTGTGACCTCAAAGCTTATATTTTCAATGATTTCTTAGATTAATAAATATTTCGAAAGTCCCATTTCGCTATGGTTGCACTGATGAGATTATAATGACTGAGTTTTTTCATGTTACTTTAAGTTACAATTATACATTCAAATTTCATTTTCTTTTAGTTATTGAACAAACATCATTATTTAAGGAACTTCTATGGTAAAATAATTAGTTGAATAAAAAAAAAATATATTTGTGACTGAGACAAACGTCAAATTCTCTTTAATGAGACAGTAAATATTTACTAACCGTTTTCACACCTTCAATATCCAAGCCTCGAGCGGCCAAATCTGTAGCCAACAACACATCGATTCTGGCTTCCTTAAATCTCTTTAATGCTTCAAGACGCTTTAAGAAACAAAATAAAATGAAACATTTAATCATCATCATCAGACAGGTGTGGCTTTTTAGGTGAAGATGCTTGCTTTCCAACCATGTAACCTCGGGTTCAGTCCCACAGTGTAGCACTTTGGGTGTCTTCTACTATAGCCCTGGGCCGACCAATACCTTGTCAGTGGATTTGGTAGACAGAAACTGAAAGGCGGTGAGCTGGCAGAAGCGTTAGCACACTGGGCGAAATGCTTAAAGGGATTTCATCTGCCATTACGTTCTGAGTTCATGGTCTGCCGAGGTCGACTTTGCCTTTCATCCTTTCGGGGTTGTTACGCACTGGGGTCAATGTAATCGACTTAATCCCTTTGTCTGTCCTTGTTTGTCTCCTTGTGGGCAATAAAAAAAAAAGAAACTGAAAGCAGCCCACTGTGCATCTGTATGTGGGTTTTGGTAACAGTACATTTTGGCACTAGAGCTAAACACACATGCACACAGAAATATGCATTTACAGATAGGGAGAGAGAGAGACATTATAACTTATTAATTGAACTTGATTGCCATAAACACCTTTTCTCTCCTCACACATGTAAACTGAGAGGGGTTGAGGGAGGGAGAGAGAGAATGAAAAAAACCTTAAAACATCAGCTGTCAAATAAATCAACATTGAATCAGAGCTGCCAAAACAGCTGGTACCAAAATATTTCATACCATTTCCTAAATGGGTCTGAAGATCATGTCTTATTCATATGGTTAATTTTTGGTTTTGTTTCTACTGCTGGATGTCCTTATCACCAACCACATTACAAAGTGTACTGGGTACATTTTATCATCGATCCGGTACTAGTGATGTTTTTTTACAATTCTATGATGTATCTATACCCTAAAGCAATGTTTCTCAACCACTTTTTGCCTCTGGACTCCCTTGATTCCTATTTTACTCGGTGGACCCTCATAGTCAGTCAATGTTTAAAAAATCCTATTATATTAAGAACTGTATAAAAAGAAATTGTTCAAATATTTTGTGTATTGTAGAAGTATAACCATTTTATTGTACATAAATTTTAACAACAAAATCTTATTTGGATCTTCAAGGATCATATGGACTCCGGTTGAGAATCACTGCCCTAGAGTAATGTGCTAAAAAAGGTGAACAAGAGAGAGTATGGTGACAGAAGAGTCAAGAAGAAGGTCACCCGAGAGAGTGTGTGTGGGTGGGAGGGGAGAATGCTTGATAGCAATAAGAATGGAAGTGGTCAATGGTAAGACAACAAATATGGAAAAGAGTAGAAGTATTTTACCTGAGCTTGGGATAAATTTCCATGCAATTCTCCGACGTTGATCCCACATAAACCAAAAATAATATGCATTCGATGTGCTTGTTTCTTTGTTTGCACAAAAATTATACAATGGTTGCAAAATATACGACTCACTAGTGCTGTAAATACAAGAAATTATATAGATATGCATCAATAGATTATTGCAAAAAAAAAAAAAAATTAAAAAGAAAAGAAAAAAACTGTTAATTGCCAATACAGGCTTTGAGTCTTCCAAAGATAAACACATGGAAAGTTTAAAATAATCAGGGGAGCAAGGATAGCACCCATAACTTTTGCTGGGTCACTGATATTAGTGAGAGGAAAGAAATTGTGAGTCATGAGTTGCTGCTGAAGGAAGTACACCAAGATATAGTTATCCACAGATCAGAAACCTAGAAAGAATGCTTGCAGCAGACTGGACGCAGTTTTACTGCCTGGACCCCGGGCAAATTAAAGGTGTTAAACTTCAAAGAAGGATCAGTAAAATCATCAAATCACATCTGCTGCCCATGTTGGCATGGATTGGACAGTTTGACAGGATTCAACAGATCAAAAGACCATGTCTTGCTCCAGGGTGTCAGTTTTGGAATGCTGCCAACAGCTGGATGCCCTTTCTAACACCAATCATTTTACAGAATGTACTGGGTGCCCACTTATTTATATATTTCATATCACAATCTGTGAACAATACCATTGCTGCTATGAGGTTTTCAATGGACCAATCACTTGTACACCACATTTCAGACAGCAAAAATGACAAGGAAGAGTTGTTATTTTGATGATATACATTGGCAAAAAATATTAACACATACAGGTGCATCAAATTTTCATACAGATTCCATCTAACAAGCCAGCAGAGACATAGAGTTATGAGGTCCTTTACATGTGTAGAGGACATGATCACCTCTCTAGTGCTGGTGTAATGAAAAACATGCCTTGTACACTCTAAAGCCTGCAGCTGTGAGGACCATGACATTGCTCTAGTACTGGTACCATACACTTAATTTTATTGACTTCAGAAAGATGAAGGCCAAGAGAGATCTGAACTGTAAAACTGTCATACTGTAAAACATTTAGTCTGATGCTTTACCAATTCCGTCAATTTACAACCCTTTTGTAGGAATATATTAACTTCAGTAATTATATTTCATAATCACAAAAGATTAGATCTTAAAACAATTGAGATTTCATTAAAAAAAAAAAAGTTATTTTACCTGTAACAATGGCTTCTCTATCACCTTCTCTTGTAGGACGTATTCTAATAAACTCTTGTCTCAAGCCAAAAGCTACATCTGTGTTTTCGTTAATAAAAACTTTTATGGGTTTATCTAAAGATACTTTAGCCAGATCTTGAACCTGGAAAATGGAAAGATAAAAGAAAAAACATCATAGACCTATTTATAACCACATATTAAACAAGCATTTAAACAATAAACTGATAAAAAGAATAAGAGATTCTCTTCCTCTCACCAAAAGGCATGGAAGGAATGGAGTCTTGTTAGTGCTTAGTCAATGAACGATGACAATGGAGAGTAGAGAAGATTCTCTGGTTTTGCTGGGAACAAGATAACGTTTTAGTGTTGGTACCTCAACAAAATGCACTTAGTATACTGGAAAGTGATTTGGTGTAAGAAATGGCATTCAGTCATAGAAACCATGCCAAAAATGAAGCATATGAGTGAGACTCAATCCTCTGACAGTAACAATGCATTCAACCCATGCCAGCATGGAAAAGTGGACAAAAAAAAAATGATGATAATCATTATTTGATGATGGTTTACATATTTATACCAGAACATTCAGGGATTTTGTTTGCTTATTGATATTTGCCGCAATTCAGTGCATATACATAAAACGTTTTGTATGTTATATTTTGAATTGCACACTATATCTTTCAGGTTCAAAAACTATGATGTAAAAAACACTTTTTAATTACTGAAAGAATGACACTGTATAAAATTTAGTTGAACCATGAACTGGGTCATACAAAGTCACACTTTCTGAGTAAGGTGTAAATTGCCAAAAAGATATGGTGATGAACAATCAACTTAAAGGCTATGAGCTCAGTTACAGCAGGTATTTTTTGGTTTGTGCACTAGTACTTCATTCTACAAAATTTGAATTCAGCTAAGTGTTAGAAATAAATATGTCTGCAAATATTACTTGCGATAGATCTGCATTAGAGCTACAATGAGATTTAGTTCATCGGTTCATTCCATAAGATTTGCTCCTACAGGTGTTATGACACACCTTAACTATTTACAAATCTAGTAAAACAATTTTTGCAGACTACGTCCAACAGGGGAGGTAAGTGTGATTATTTAGAAACAAAAAGTATTATATACAAAATCAAAGAGAACCGATTATTTTACCTCATCAGTCATAGTTGCTGAAAATAACATGGTCTGTCGCTGTCTAGAACATAAACGAATGATTTCTTTCATTTGTTCAGCAAAAAAGTCGTCCAACATCCTTTAAAGTGGAAAAAAAAAGTTTAAATGTTATTGTGATACATGGAATACAAGACTGCTATAATTAAAAGGTATTAAATTAAGAAAAAGATTTTAAAAAAACACAAAAAATAAAACAGTGATTGTCACCACAATTTATACCGGCAAAGATTTCCACTATTTCTTGTGAATGCATACAATATCTACAGCTCAACTTTCTTTCATATGCACCATAAAGTTACTGCATCCATGCAGAAACAACTCTTTTGTTGTCAAGAAATGTAGAGGTCACTCAAACTTCCTTTACCCACCTCACACACAAACTATGATGGCCCTACATGGCTGATTAAACAGCAAGAAATAGAATCCAACTCACACCCCACCATTTCATATAAAGAAAAATACCTTAGACAGTGTCATCCATAATGTGTGTGTGTGTGTGTGTGTGTGTGTGTGTGTGTGTGTGTGTGTATGTATATATATATATATATATATATATATATATATATATATAGAGTTGAACAAAATGATGGAAAAACCTTAAAATTTCAAACAAATTAATTTTAATATAGGGCAGGATCACCGTTGGCAGTAATTACAGCTTGAATTCTACAAGGTATGGAATCGTACAAAGTTAATTGTTTCAAAAGGAATTTTTGTCCATTCTTCAGCTAAAACAGTCTCCAGTTCTTGTAGTGATGATGGTGGAGGATATCGACTCCTTACTTGTTTTTCTAAAATGCACCATAAATGTTCAATAATATTGAGATCTGGGGACTCTAGTGGTCAGATAAGATGTTCAACTTCACTAGAATGTTCCTTGTACCATTCAGTAACAACTTCAGCTGTGTGAATTGGTGCATTATCATCCTGAAAGATTGTGTTTCCCCCCAGAAACAGTTCCACAACCATAGAATGAATTTGATCAGATAAAATGCTTAAATAGTCTTGACTATTAATTTTGCCATGAAGGGAAGCCATTGGGCCGGCAGATTTCCAAGATATAGCCCCACAAATCATCACAGATCCTCCTTCATGTTTAACAGTTGGAAGAAGGCAGTCGGAGTCAAATGCTTCTTTTGGCTGTCTCCACATGTATACTCAGCTGGTGGTTGGAAATAAGGTAAAGGATGACTCGTCCACGAAAATAACATTCTTCCATTGGTCTAGGGACCAATTCTGTAGGTTTTTACTTCACTCTAAATGCTTTGCAACGTTTGTTTCTGAAAGTAGTGGTTTTCTGATTGCAGCCCTCCCATGAAATCCGGTTTTGTGCAGCTCCTGGTGAACAGTTTTTACGGCAACTAGGTTCTTGAGATGGTCATTAAGCTGTGCTGTAATTTTGGGAGCTGTACTTTTGCAATCCTTTCTAACAATTCGCATAAGAGTCCAATGGTCCCTATCTGAAAGTTTTGGCTTTTTTCCAGAGTTTTGTTCCAACGAGGAGGTTTATCCCTCTTTGTCAAAGGCTGTCATTACATTTGAGACAGTATTTCTTGATACACCAAATATTTTGGCTGTTTTCGTTATGCTAGCGCCTGCCATACGAGCACCAACAATTTGACCTCTTTGAAAGTCTGACAGATCTGTCAATCTAATGAATTTTAATTACCTTTTTCTGATGATATCTGAAAAGAAACAACAATTTAAACAAAATATATTAAGCACCACTAATAATAAATCAAAAACAAAAATAAACAAGCTGTTGATGGTTTTATAGATATTTCAAAATTATTTTGTCCAACTCCTGTGTGTGTATATATATATATATATATATATATATATATCTGGTTTGCAAGATTCTTCATGTGAATTTGTGTGTTGAAGCAAATTATGTTGCATCTGGGGAGAGTCATATTGTCTTAATGCCTTATCCAACACACCAGTTCGATTTCCACTTATTTATTATTTACATTCTTCCAAAATTTTCATTGCTTTTGCAACCTTGTCAATGGATGACGACTCTGTCCATTATTGGAGCTGTGTTCTTTTTTTCGCCTGTCTGTGCATCAGCGTACAGGTATGTATATATATATATATATATATATATATACATATACACACACACACACACAAAAAAAGCAGGGATGATCAAGGCTGGAACACCTTTGATAATAAATTGCCTTGAAAGAGTTGACCTGGGACTAAACAATAACAACACTATACAATTGCTTAAACATACTAAACAACAATATGACTTACCTATCAGCTTCATCTAGAACGAGGATTTCTACAGTATGGAGACTAAAATGTGGAGCATTGTGAAGATGATCAATAAGTCGACCAGGTGTTGCAATCACAACGTCAGGACCTTTTCGTAATGCAGCTTCTTGCATTTTTAAGTCCAGACCACCTTGACGAAAAACAAAATAACACAGTATAAACTTTGTTTAACTGAAGATTATATCACTACACCCTAACATTCAGAAAAGTTCTTGTGCAACTTTTACTGACATGCTTCATGAAATTGTATCCAAGCAAAAATCACACCGACAATTCTTGTTGAGAAAACATTTATTTCTGAATCAGCTTTGAATATATGAAAAAACATGTTTTTATACAGCTTGATGTTTATACCACTGTGGAAAAGATGAGTCTCTAAATTAAATACTGAATTGCTGGAATCTATATTTACAACTGAAAATTTTTCCTAAAGGTTAAATGGTCAACTATAAAAGATATCTTTGTAGATTAAAGTGTATTTTGTTGAGCAATGACAGTAAAATTCTAGTGGTTTAGCTTGAAATTATGTACTTCCAATGACCACTATTCATTATAACAATAATTTTTATAATGTAAATTAATAACAACACTTAATATAAAAACAAAACAAAAAAGTATCCAGTGAATAGTAAGTGATGAAGGAAATTGAAAACAGATCTTTACATGAAAATTTTCTTTTTTTTACCTACCAGCAGCAATACACATGTCTATATTTGTGAACTGAGCCAGCTGCCTAGCAACTTGGTGAACTTGAACAGCAAGTTCTCTGGTTGGAAGTAATACTAGCACTCGAGTACATGTAGAATTCTTTGGTTTGTACAAAAGTCTTTCAATGATGGGCAACATAAAAGCAGCAGTTTTACCTATAAAAATACAGATATTACTCCAAGATTACAACAGTAAGCAGAATTGCTGCACCAAATTTTTATATCTTCATCTGACATTTATATTTATCTTCAAATTTATTCAAATTTTGTTATGGTATGAATGGAAGAAAGAACAAAATAGGATGATATTCTTATTAACTTTTTATGTGTTAGTATTGGAGAAAGATGACTCCTCAAATCTTTTGAGGTTGGTGAGATTAATGATGCTTGTAAAGAAATATGTGGAAAGGTGGGAGTTTCTGAAGACTGATGTCCAGGAGAGGTTAGTGGATAAAATGTGATGAGATGTATGGAATATCAGGAAAAAAAACAATTTTGCAAATCACCCAACAACATATCTCTCTTTCATTTTTCTGTTTACTGTATAATTTCTATTCTGCTGCTATCTGACATTCTCGACTCCACCACTCACTCCTGGTCTCTCTGCCCCATTCATTGCTATCCATCTCATATCTTGAAGGTTCACCCTGACACTTCATTACCACTACTTTTTATTATTTTCCAGCTCAACCCAATCATTCCTAAAGACTTTTCTAAAATGTGAGTAGTCATGTAGCTCCTCTACAGCAAGAAATCTGTTCTGATCTGGCCCTTTTCTTTCATGCTCTACCCCTATCTAATTCCCATCTCCCAGCATAAAGTTTCCCCCACTCAGAACTTGAAATTTTGCAAGCTGCATGGTGAGCTCACTATTGCTGCTGGCATGAAAAAACACCCAGTACAAGCTGTAAAGTGGCTGGTGTTAGGAAGGACATCCAACTACAAAAATCATGCCAAAATATGTTTGTGGAGCATAATGCAGTTCGTGAACCCATGCCAGCACACATCATGGGTGTGAAATGATGATGACTTTTACTGACATATAACTTCAAAATATCATAATTGTTTTCATCTCAAATAAAGTTTTCCTAATTTTTCAATCAGTAATTATCAGCAGAGGATATAAGTTCAAGAATAATAATCTGAAATAAACAATGATATATGACAGCTGAGCTTTGATCAACATCAGATATCCTTGGGTGTGTACATAGTCTAGACTAGGTTAATAGCTGAAAGTGTAACCTTAAAAACAACTCATCTCAAATAGACAGAGAATTTTGATATTCTAAGTTATTGGAACCATATAAATAAAATAAGCACCCAGAACATATTATAAAGTGGTTGGCATTGAGAAGAGCATCCAGCTGCAGAAACCATCCCAAACTAGACATTGGCACTTGGTACATTTCTCTGGCTCACTGGCTCCTGTTGAACTGTCCAACCCAAGTCAGTATGGAAAACAAATGTTAAATGGTGAGGATATGGTGTATTCACTTGAGTGCACACATATCCACAAATATATATTTGCATCTACATTCCATGGTCCATTTGTTTAACACCCAACACTATGACTTTGCTCCCCTGCCCCACTCTAGTCTTGATACAATCCTTTCTAAACAGATCTACTTGGCCGATCCCCTTTGCTACTTTCTTCTGTTAATAATAATAAAACTCAGACTAGGGGAAAGGTTCACTTCCAAGAAAGAAGGAAACAAGTTTTACAATCACAGGTGTAAGAAACAAAGAGGTTTGAGAGATTTATTCACAAAATCAACACCAAATGCGAGTTTATAATTAAATATATCTTCAATAAATGTTGTACAAAGTGTTGAAAGCAGAAAAGTAACAGAAGACATACCAGATCCAGTAACAGCACATGCACAGATGTCTCTACCCAACAATGCAACTGGTATTGTAGCAGCCTGAATTGGCATAGGTTTGTCAAACTTCATGGAAGCTAAGGCCTAAATGAAAACCAAAAGAATTATTAATATCAGATTTAACAATAAATCTAATCATGTACGTTTTGATTTATGAAAGTATTTTCTCTCCTTTTTTTTTTTAACAAGTGAAGTTAAAAAGATATTTCGTTTTTGGATTTGGCTTGCAAATGTGAGTTTGTGTATTGAAGCATATTCTGTTGTATCTGGAGAGAGTCATTCTCTTTTGGTGCCTCATAATTTAACACTCTCACCGGTAAAATTTCCACTTATTTCTTTTTTATTTTTCTAAAATTTTTGTTGTCTTGCAACCTTTGACTCTCAAAACTATCGAAAAGGTGTGTTAAATTATAAGGCACCAAAAGAGAATGACTCTCCCCAGACACAACAGAATTTAAAAAGATAGTTAAGTGGATAAGAATATATTTGAGAAAAGGAACAACAAAATGTCAAAGTATGTTCAGTCATGCATTAAAAGTGAAATCAGGTTATCATGACCAATATTATGCTTATAAATATTATATAGTAATATTGCAACCAACATAAGACTTTGCTATTAAAATTTATGTGCAATGAATTGCTTCTACTTCTACAACACACAAAATATTTTAATTTATTTCTAAAATTCCTAATAATATTTAATAATCATCGTCGTTTAACGTCTGCTTTCCATGCTAGCATGGGTTGGATGATTTGACTGAGGACCAGGAGGCGACACCAGGCTTCAATCTGATCTGTCAGAGTTTCTACAGCTGGATGCCCTTCCTAACGCCAACCACTCCGAGAGTGTAGTGGGTGCTTTTACATACCACCGGCATGAGGGCCAGTCAGGCAGTACTGGCGACGGTCATGCTCAAAATGGTGTATTTTACGTGCCACCTGCACAGGAGCCAGTCCATTGGCACTGGCAACGATCTCGCTCGAATGTCTTTCCACGTGCCACCAGCACAAGTGCCAGGGAGGCGACGTTGGTAACGATCTATGATAAAAATATGATAGGATTGTTCTTAAACACTGAATGGCTATGAAGGTCCAGCAGAGTAAAATAGGAATCAAAAGGATCCATAGGGATCCACTGGTCTAGAATGAGAAAACATTTAGTTTAAAATAGTTTATATTCAGACTTACCTTCATGACTGGTCTTGAAAGATTCATTTCTTGAAATGTGATATCTTTATCATAAAAATCGATATCTTCTTCAAACTTAACCTTATTTTCCTACAGAAATGAAAAACATAACATATATATTAGAATGATTGAAGAGTGAATATTTCTATTAACATTATGGAGATGGGAAGGGATAGAATACAATATCATATTGTTATTAAGACTTGCTCTCTGGTTGGACAAGATTTGCACTGATTTCTGATAACATAAGCAATCTCGTTGTTAGACTCTTCATTATACATTATTTTATCAGTTATGTAGTCAGTTTTATGAAAATGCCAAATGTTATTTAATGAAAAGAACGTTTTACAACTGTTATTAATGTCTGGTTAAAAAGTAAAAATAATTAAAACAATGATAGTAATGAATTAGTCAATAACAGTTAACTATGAAGATATAGTGGTAACACTGAAATATAATGTCACAAACGTGAATCAGTTAAAAATGAAACTATTGTATAAAAATGACTCTTTTCATGACAGCTTCACATCTGTACTACTCAGTGATGCTCACTCGGTTTAGTTAGACAGTGATAAGAACATAGTCATACATGTTTACTGTGTGAACCACCACCATATATTTTAGTCAGAACAATAAAAAGAATGTAATTATCAAGAAAGACCATGCAGTTTAATAGTTCTTTCACAAAATACAGTTAATCACATGAAATGATATTTTCATTGCAAGTTTATAATGAATCTTGTTTGGTAATATTTTAGCAGTAACCTATGAAATGTAAAATAATTTTTCAAAAATCAAGTAAAATATAATTAAAGTGTTGTTGTCACTCATTAAAATGTTGAACTTTATATTTTAAAATTAAACTTAAGAAAATCAATATCTTGCTTACATCTTCAATTTTCTTTTTAGACTTCTTTTTTCTACCTTTGTCTCTGATTACATCTGCAGAGAAAAATGCCTTTTAGTTTTTTTTTATATATATAAAATAGTTTTTAAATAAATACAAATCAAAAAAATTACACATTTAAAAAAAATCACTGTACCTAATAGACACAATTTCATGTAAAGTTTTTTCTTTTAGTGTAACAAGCATAGCAACATTAAGTAGAAGATTTAAGCTCCCCAATGTATAAAATGCAGTCAAAATGCTCCATTTTATAGTTTTCATCCAGTTGTAATAAGCTCTTTCTCCGGTTAGGCTTAATAGCTAAGTAAAAGAGTGTGGGCAACATGGTGAGCAGCAGGTTGTATGTTGGGTACACATCTTCCAATCTATCATTAGTTCTGCTGCTACAGAGTGCATCAGAGTAAAACTTGGCTCCATGCTTTTTGATCTGAAAAACTTTCAAAGTACTGTACTCTTTTTGTATCTAGCATTACAAAAAACACTAAGGAAAGCAAACCAAGTTCTGTTTATTATGGGTTTTGTATATTCCAGTCAAGATCATTCCATCACTCAAACTGTTAGAAATAACAGCTAAGTCTATTTTAAATCACAAACTGCCATCCTGGGAAAAGAACTGATACACTAAATAATGAAGTTCTACATACCCCTAAAATGATGGAATGATCTTGACTGGAATATACAAAACCCAGAGTAAACAGAACTGATTTTATAAGAACACAGACACCAATGGTGTTTACAAGAAGAATAATGGCTGATAAATTGCCTCATTACACACTCATGTTACATTGGTGAAAGTTGATTTTCACATTCCCACCACAAAACAAGGACATTGTCAGAGGGACTTGAGAAAAATCATTATGATCCTGATCCAGTAGATCAGAAATTGAGAATATTCCATTAAGACATGAATTTTCAGATGGAACAATATTAACAGAGTGTATTTCTTAGTAATATTATATAAGGAGGACAGCAAAGAGAGCTAGTTATTTTTCTCATTTCATATCATGCATTATCCGAGCAATATCCTTATGGGTTACAATCTTCCAATGGCCAATCACTGGTTTGCTGCAATTCCACTGCCAAAAGTAACGAAGGAGTGTCTGTGCAACTGAGTGGAATAAATACCAGAAAGTAATTTTGTTTGATGCACCAGTTTATAGACAATTTTTAGTACATGTATATACCATTTGCTGATATAAATATATGCAATGCAAATTTATTCAATGAGCTTCCACAGTTTTAATCTACCGAATTTCACTCACAAGCTACAGTACAAGACACTTGCGCAAGGTGTCACATAGTGAGATTGAAACCCAGAACCATGAGGTTTTGAAGTGAACTACTTAAATCTTTTTTCACCATATTTCTGTTAAAATACACTGCCCTTGTTTTGAAAATAATGAAGAATTTAATAAAATAATGTTGATGCCATTTAATTGGTATTTGGAACATAAATCAACATGAAATTTTAATGGAGGATTTTAATTTAGAGCCATCTGGTTTCACCAGTCCTCAGTCAAATCGTCCAACCCATGCTAGCATGGAAAGCGGACGTTAAACAATGATGATGATGATCATTTTAAAACAAGCTGTTGATATCAAAGAACCATGGGCAGTCTCAGATAGGTGGGTATTACTCTTTACTCTTTTACTTGTTTCAGTCATTTGACTGCGGCCATACTGGAGCACCGCCTTTAGTCGAGCAAATCGACCCCAGGACTTATTCTTTGTAAGCCTAGTACTTATTCTATTGGTTTCTTTTGCTGAACCGCTAAGTTACGGGGACGTAAACACACCAACATCAGTTGTCAAGCAATGTTGGGGGGACAAACACACACACACATATATATATATATACATATACATGACGGGCTTCTTTCAGTTTGTGTCTACCAAATGCACTCACAAGGCTTTGGTCGGCCCGAGGCTAGAGTAGAAGACACTTGCCCAAGGTGCAACGCAGTGGGACTGAACCTGAAAAGGTTAAGCACACAACCAAGCCTACCAATTCTAATTTGAATATTAGCCACATGATTCAATAAATAAAACAAGAAAATCTTTTAATTTTGAATAAGTCAATACCAGTCATATTAGTTTCTTCTTCATCAAAACTGTCGTCATCGTCTTCGTTCCAATCGTCTGTAATATTTTCTGATTTTTCCTTAGTATTTGTCTAGAAAGAAAACGTAATGTCAAAATATAAACATATAACAGTAGATCTCAAAAATTACAGGTGGTGGATATTTTACTCATAAAGTCATTCTTATGAAAATTAAAATATTTTTTCAATAGTAATCTGTTTTTCTTTCATTCCTTTTTTGTTTATTTTATTTCCTTCTTGTGTCATCTTTCCTTTTTGTTTTGCTTTTCTATTTAGTTTAAACATCCAGCAGTACCTATTATATCTACAAGTGTTCCTTGACTGGTAAGGCCAATGCAGTTGACATTCGCCACAAGCTTTTGTAGTTTGATGCTTTGTGGGGAAAAAATATGTTTGAGAAAAAGAATTTCTCAAGGTTGCAACTTCAAATAGAAAAATGTATAGTCCAGGATTTGTAGGTTTTGACAGAGTAAAGATGATGCACCAGTTGGGATTAAGCCAAGGGGAGGGATTATGATGTTGACTAGTACAGAAGTTGAAACTGTTGTAGTAGCAACTGGCACAAAATGTAAAGAGATGAAGCAGTAATTGCAGCATGCTGGTGAGGGAGTATTTGCCAATCAGATAGATGGACTTTTTGTATCTTAGCATTGTTACTGGAAAATAGGATTATGGTTAATTTGACAGAACGAAGAATTGGGAGACATGGAAAGAAACAACATTTCAAACATGTCCAACATAAACTGGAAAATATATGTAAACGTAACGATGGTATAATTGCTTAATATCTCCATTTGAAAGCTATACAAATGAATGTAATTGGTTCTAAATGAAATATAAACATACAGACTGACTACATTTTTAAATATTACTTATTAACTGAATAGTTGCAAGTTACAACTTTTCAATAAAAAGAAAATGACTAATTTAGGACAAACAGCAACCTTTTATATGAATGAAGTCATACCAGTTTTAAAGGTAAAAGCAAAAATTTTAAATAACATACCGCTTTCTTTTTTTGCCGACGGATCTGTATGATTTTTTCATCAAGTGATGTAACTTCTAATTTCTTTCGTTTTGCATGTCGTAAAGCAAAGTCCATATCGAATATTGCATCATCTTTAAACTGTAAACAAAATAAAACAGATAAATCAGACACAAAAAAAAGGAAATTAATATAATAAGTATTTAAGTTGATAATACAATCAGTTAGTACAAATAAACAGTATGGTATCATATACCACAAGGCATTTTTATACCCAACACTGATTCCAAACCGTTCCTTTCCTACATAACAAGTAGAGTGTACAAATGACATTGAGATTTTGTGTGCTGTCTTGCTAGCTAGCACTTGTCTTTGCCCTATTTAACTTTAGGCTCTAGACCAGATTTATGCAATCCTTTAACAGATTTTGAGAACAAGAATTCAAGAATACTCAAAGACAAACAGAGTTGAACTGTGTAAAGCCTCAAGAATTTTAATGACTAGAGGAGTCGAGAAAGGACCCCCAATGAACACCTACATGGACATGGAATTCTTCACTGAGCTCATCAGCCATTGTTGTTGTTGTTGGCACTCCGTCGCTTACAACGTCGAGGGTTCCAGTTGATCCGATCAATGGAACAGCTTGCTCGTGAAATTAATGTGCAAGTGGCTGAGCACTCCAGACACGTGTACCCTTAACGTAGTTCTCGGGGATATTCAGTGTGACACAGCGCGACAAGGCTGACCCTTTGAATTACAGGCACAACAGAAACAGGAAGTAAGAGTGAGAGAAAGTTGTGGTGTAAGAATACAGCAGGGTTCGCCACCATCTCCTGCCGGAGCCTCGTGGAGCTTTAGGTGTTTTCACTCAATAAGCACTCACAACGCCCAGTCTGGGAATCGAAACCGCGATCCTACGACCGCGAGTCCGCTGCCCTAACCACTGGGCCATTGCGCCTCCACACTCATCAGCCATAACCATACTAAAAACATCCTCACACAACCCTTTTAAGGCATTCATCTACAGCTGGTTTCCTCAGTATCTACTAGGATTCAAAGTAAGCAACTATCAAACTCCCTCTCCAAATCAAAAAATTAAAAGTGGCTTGTTCTTAGGTAAGAGCTTCTCTTGCAGCTGTCTCTTTAGTAATATGGAATTAGTAAATTCTGAGTCGCAACAAAAACTCAAACTGTATCTTAACTAAGCTAATCCTATTGTGAACTAGCCAAAACACATTGATGACTTGTCTATCAATTTGATGCCTGGAGAATACATAGGGGAGAATAAACTCAACAGAGGGACTAGCTGCTCAAATTGATAGCACTATGATTGTATGCTTATAAAGACATAACTACTCGTGTCAGTGCCATGATTAAATGCCCTGCACACACACTGCGCATACACTAACCGATACTAGGAAGAGCATCAAGCTGTAAAAAACAGACAAAAAATAAATGTACAACTGAGACATGGTCTTCCAATTTGTCTAGGAGGGAAGTACCTCTGAATAAGAAATGACTTGGGGCTGTGGCAACTCATCCAAACAATACCAGCATGGAAAGCAGATATAAAAAAAATGATTTACTCGCCCACATCCAGTATCCCCTTTGTCCTGGTAGCAGTTGGTGATGCAACACTAATAATCATTGAGAATACTAGCTGTCTTACATCACCATCATCATTTAACATCTGTTTTCCATGCTGGCAAGCTGAAGAGCTACCCAGGCTCTAATTTTTTGTTTTGGCATGGTTTCTACGGCTGGATGTCTTTTCTTACATTGACCACTTTATAGAGCATACCGGGTGCTTTTCATGTGGCACTGGCACACTACCTGATTACCTTAGTAAGTAGCATACATTATAAATATTATATATATATATATATATATAAAAGATAAACCTTACTTGCATTCAATTATATCATCACCATCATCATCATCGTTTAACGTCCGCTTTCCATGCTAGCATGGGTTGGACGATTTGACTGAGGACTGGTGAAACCGGATGGCAACACCAGGCTCCAGTCTGATTTGGCAGAGTTTCTACAGCTGGATGCCCTTCCTAACGCCAACCACTCAGAGAGTGTAGTGGGTGCTTTTACGTGTCACCCGCACGAAAACGGCCACGCTCGAAATGGTGTCTTTTATGTGCCACCCGCACAAGAGCCAGTCCAGGGGCACTGGCAACGATCTCGCTCGAAAACCCTACAAGGCCAGTCAGGCGGTACTGGCAACGGTCACGCTCAGGATGGTACATCTTATGTGCCACCCACACAAGAGCCAGTCCAGGGGCACTGGCAACGATCTCACTTGGTTTGCCAATATATATATGCATATGTAGGTACAGGACGTCATGAAACATGAATTATTCTTCGAACAACATAAGACACAAAAATGAAAACAAAACAAACAACATAAAGAACGACCCTTCATTAGTTGTTGGCTGTTTTCCTAGTCTCGTATTTCGAGCACTTAACAATATACGCTTTCAATAAAACAGTTGCTTACGCATGTACACGTTTCATGACGTCCTGTGCCATATCATCATCATCATCGTTTAACGTCCGCTTTCCATGCTAGCATGGGTTGGACAATTTGACTGAGGACTGGTGAAACCGGATGGCAACACCAGGCTCCAGTCTAATTTGGCAGAGTTTCTACAGCTGGATGCCCTTCCTAACGCCAACCACTCAGAGAGTGTAGTGGGTGCTTTTACGTGTCACCCGCACGAAAACGGCCACGCTCGAAATGGTGTCTTTTATGTGCCACCCGCACAAGCTAGTCCAGGGGCACTGGCAACGATCTCGCTCGAAAATCCTACGGGAGCCAGTCAGGCGTTACTGGCAACGGCCACGCTCAAAATGGTGCATCTCATGTGCCACCCGCACAAGAACCAGTCCAGGGGCACTGGCAATGATCTTACTTGGCTTGCCGGGTCTTCTCACGCACAGCACATTTCCAAAGGTCTCGGTCAGTAACATATATCAAAAGGATATATATATCTGATGACTTTAACATTTCTAACTGAATTTATTAAGATTATAAACTTACTGATATGTCAAACTGGAAGTTGTTGTTAAATTCATTAGTTCTTTTCTTCTTCCTTTTTTCTTTAGAAAGAGGTGTGACTTGCTATATCAATAAAAAGAGGAAACATAATTCATTAATAGATAACAGATATTGTACTTTAGTAGACAGAAGCAACAGAATTAACAAATCAAAGGAAACAGAAGGATAGAATCAACTCAGCAGACCATAAAATACATTGAGTCTTATGAAGAGAAGTATACTGTGATGTTTCAAGCAGAACCGTCTTTCAAGAAAATTACTAAACATCTTTGAAGGAAATTTAATCCTTTCGCATTGAAACCAGCCAAATCTGGCCCAAATTTTCTGTGTTTTATGTTCAAACTGGTCAGATCCAGCCTATCTCACCTTCCCTACAATGTAATTTTAAAAATAAACAATCACATCATTGAAATCTTGAAGCTATGAGCTAATGCATAATTCAAAACATTGTAAACAAATAAGCCTTATTTTTGAATGCTAAAGAGTTAAATGACCGTACCTTCAAATTCACCTTTTTTTTTAAAGGTGTCAAAGTTCAAAACTTACTCAAAAACATTGAGGTAACTGAGACTTATCAAGGTTTTTTTTCATCATCATCATCATCATCATCATTTAACATCCACTTTCCATGCTGGCATGGGTCGGACGTTTTGACTGAGGACTGGGCAAGCCGGGAGACAGCAGTTTTATCTGGTAAGGTTTCTACAGCTGGATACCCTTCCAAACGCCAACCACTCAGAGATTGCAGTGGATACTTTTTATGTGCCACCAACACAGGAGCCAGTCAGGTGAGCCTGGCATTGATCACGTTCGGATAGTGCTTTTTACGTGCCACTGGCACGGAGGCCAGTCATAGGGTACTGGCATTGGTCACGTTTGCCTACGTGGACAATGTTTTAGTCTGTGGGACTATTCAAGTCAACTGAGATGAGGATGACGTTTGTAACTGCAGAAAAAGCATACTGACTTCGAGGTAGTGGCCATGGTTTGATGAGCTTTATCAAGTGACACCATGGGTATTGTAGCAATAAGCCAATTATCTTGTTGAAGAAACCGAACTGAATAATTAGGAAATACTTTAATTAAGTAAAACTCGTCAACAATAAGATAAAACACAGATAAACTACATGTAATAGAAAATTATCAATCGTCATCACAATAATTTTATAGATTTTCTCCTAATTTCTCGCTGTCACTAAGATTTTAGTCTATCCACGATTTACCAACATCATTTACACATTTGCTAATTACTGAATGAAAGTTAATGTTCTTAGTGCCTAAAGAACAATCACAAGTTTTTTTCATAATGAGAGAGGCAAGTGAGCAAATCTTAAAGAATCATTAAATAACAACAAAATCGGAGTTTGTTCCTCGAGAACGATAATGTCTCCCGGACTCTAATTTTACGATGGATCTATATACAAATGAAAATGATTCCATATATCTATTTTATCTTTCGTCATACATTTTGAAAGCTAACAGAATCCGTTTCAGTGGTTCCAATGTTGCAAAAATTGCGAACTTGGTCAATAATTTTCGATTAGAGCTTCATTATTATTCACATTACAAAACTCTTTTACTGGATTCAGCCATCTAGCTGTGGTCATGCTGGAGCACAGCCAATGTTTACAGTATTTGACCAAGGTGTCACAGATGTTACGATATTATAGATCATACGATATAGAGGAAGTAATTAAGAATAGAAATACACACACACACATATATATATATATATATATATACACCATAAATTAATTATCTAATACATTATACATATAGAGAATGTAACTTGTATATTTCATATCAACTTCCGATCTCGAGACACGTGGGAACGTTTTGGTTGTACAATAGATAAAATAGTAACAACAGACAAAAGCAAATTAAATAATCGATTTAAATTTCTCAGACTTACATCTTCATCACTCTCTGATGTATCGTCATTAAATTCAATGACATCATCATCAGTTATTGTCTTTATAAAACCAAGATCATCTGGAACACTGACCATGTTGGTTATTCTCTCGCTGTCACTATGACTAGATACATGCAGAGCTACGACTTTATACTCGTCTTTTATTCAGATAAAATAACAAATACCAACATCTTAATAAAAGTATGATTTTTATAAATCATGTCAAGTATTTCTGGTGATTCTATTGTAGTTTAATAATTATTTAGCGTAAGGAAGTTAAATATAATATTTGTATATTTAAAGAATATAATTATGAACTAATTTTTAATTTCATAAAATGTAAAAACAAGCACAATTATTTTTAGAATGTATTATTAAAAATGTTTTATAATAATTGTAAACTTTATTTTTACGGTTTTACGTATATGAGGTTAAGGGGCTCATTTCACTTTTGGCGGGGAATTCTGTTCTACTTTTTCCGAATTGTTGGTCGAGTTTCTTATTCCATCACAAAACATGGGAATTCAAGGCCTTGCTAAACTTATCGGCGATAATGCTCCTTCTTCATTGAAAGATAATGAAATTAAAAACTATTTTGGTGAGTATCAATAATTTATTCTCAGTTTTGGTAGCCTTAAATATTCACAACTCACTATTATTAGCAGGTGCCAGCAAAGCATTAATCTGTTCCACTTTGTCGATTTAATTACAGTGACTGAGAATGACAAGTTATGGACATTCAGGTTTCATTCAAATAGCCAAGTTGACTAATTCTATGTAAAAGGTTTTATTGGAAAAATATAATTGCTCTAAAACAGGAATATATATATATACAGGCAACAAAATAATTAAAAGACAGTTGGGTGAGATTCGAAGGTCTCAGTTGTAAACCAAAGATTTGAAGAATGTGTAAACCAAAGATTTGAAGAATGTGTAAACCAAAGATTTGAAGAATGTGTTGGAATTTCCGAAAATTGTCCCCGACCCCCATTCCAAAACACTTTCACCGGAAATTTTTGTATATTCGGATTCTACATAGTAAATACTATATGCATAGAAAAATTTCATTAAAAAATATTCATTTTTCTGAAAGTTATGACCTCCCAAAGTCTGGGGGGTAAAACCCTGTAGTTATGCCAATTATTTTTGGTTACACGCTGCTTTTAGTCAGTGTTTTGGTACAAAGATTGTTTTAGTATGTATTAAGTACGTTGTTAATCTATGAAAGAATGGATGTTGTTTTACGCTAGTGAACTGTCTCCCTCAAAATACCAGGTTTTGTGTTGTGCACCAAGTTAGGTTTCAGATGTACATTGCAAAACTTTGCCCATAATGTTTAAGTCTGCTGCTTGTTTTATTTCTATAGACAGGAAACCTTCCAGACTTCTTTCTGTCGAGCACACACCAAGAAGAAAGTCACTACGTGATCGCCTAATTTCCTACAAGTTAGCAGTAAAAATCTTTCAAATCAATTTATCACTTTATAAGAAATACACGTTAGCTGATGTAGTCCTAGATATACCATGACACTTTCTAAATATAATTTTAATCATAGATCCGTTCGACCAAGGTTGATCTTGGTCTAAAGCATAATAAGCTTCGAGCTAAGCTAGAAAATCAATGATTTCAAATGTTGCTCTTCCAAAACATTCGGAGCTCATAATGGATATAAACATTAATAGTTTATGATGATTATATAGCCTAAACTAGCGCCAGCATTTTTGGATTGAACTTGTTGAGTGTCAATTCTCAGTGAGCATTTAATTTGTATCTGTATTATTTCTAATATCTTTATATTATTTTATGAGAGAAAACTTGGCACTCATACATTTTCGTACTATTTTCTTCATCTCCCGCCACAATCCACCTTTTCGCCTGAAACGGGGAGAGCTCAGCAGAACGGTAGCACACATACGCAACTTACACACATTGTCAAACAATAACCTATAAATAGCACTTTTTGTTTATCTGACTTTATCGTTACTTTTTTTTCATCTTCTAAAAAGAGTTATTTGTTGGGATGTAACACGTGCGTATATAAAACATGTATAATAGAAAGCCACATGAAAATACAAATCCAAAAGCGAAGAAAAAAACTTTATCGTTAAAATTATAAATTTTTATCATTCTTCAACGTATCATTTACTCCTGTCACCCAACATGCTAGAAATTGTGGATGTATCCTACGTGGATATAACTGCTATTTTTGGACGACACTTTTGTGCTTAGGTTGGCTACAGTAGCTATATTATTCGTTAAAATTATAAATTTTATGATAAATTTTGTCTTTAGAGTTAATCAAAACCTGAGAAATTTATAATTTTAAGGGGCGGGGCAGGTATAAATGTCATCTGCAACATATACTAGCTGCAGTTTATGCTAAATGTGTGTGTCTGCTAAGCTCTTCTTTAGCTTGAGGTGAAAAGGTGGATTTTCGCGGGAGATAATGGGTGGGAAAATGATGCGAAAGTGTACACGGGCCCACTTTTGTGCATCAAGGAATCAGATACGCTTTAGGAAGTTAATGATGCTTCTACGTGGTTGCTCTACTCAGAAATATCTACGAAACTTTTAAAATGGAAGGAGATCTATATCTAAACTAATGTGATCCTCTTAAATAAAGATGTGAAGCTAACGGCTTCAACTCATAGGTCTGCTCCATCAAGGCTAATCCGGAGCAAACAACGATAACATCAGACATGTGCCACCCTATCATTAAAAAAACAAACAAAAAAATAATGCATTGGAGAATGAAACGTTAGATAGTGTTCGTGGAATTTAAAGCAAAAACAGTGGTCAGAGCTGGAACTCCTTTGGTCATATTAGTGCTGACAAGAGTTAAATAATCGTTTAACGTCCGCTTTCCATGCTAGCATGGGTTGGACGATTTGACTGGGGACTGGTGATCCAGATGGCTACACCAGGCTCCAATCTGATCTGGCAGAGTTTCTACAGCTGGATGCCCTTCCTAACGCCAACCACTCAGAGAGTGTAGTGGGTGCTTTTACGCGCCACCGGCACGAAGGCCAGTCAGGAGGTACTGGCAACGGCCACGCTCGAAATGGTGTATTTTACATGCCACCTGCACACTGGCCAGTCCAGCAGTACTGGCAACGAACTCGCTCGAATGTCTTTTCAAGTGCCCGGAAGGCGACGTTGGTAGCGATCATGCTGGTGCTATTTACGTGCCACCGGCATGGAAGCCAGACAGCTGGTGCTCTGTCAACGATCGTGCTCGGACAGTGCTCTTAGTGATCTACTGGTACAGGTGCCATCATGATTTCGCTTTCGCTTGCCCAAACATCACATACAACTGAAATAAAACTCAAAAATCGAACAACTAAAGATGAAATCTAGTTAATATTTGTATTTGTAGGGCAGTAAGCTGGCAGAATTGTTAGCATAGGCAAAATGCTTTGCAGTATTTTGTCCATCTTTACGTTCTG
Source organism: Octopus bimaculoides (assembly GCF_046866305.1). NCBI lineage: Eukaryota > Metazoa > Mollusca > Cephalopoda > Octopoda > Octopodidae > Octopus > Octopus bimaculoides. The sequence continues at coordinate 112,255,888 of NC_142932.1, read as the reverse complement.
AGCTAAATTTTTGCCAAGGTTGAGTTTGCGTTTCATCCTCTTGGGGTTGATAAAATACATACCAGTTGAATACCGGGGTCAGTGTAATTGACTTACCCACCTTCCTCGAAAATACTGGCCTTGTGCCAAAATTTGAAACCAATATATGTATCCAATATAAGCTACAAAAATAAACAGTGAAACACTATAGACAGTAATTAACAGTAGTAACAACCACACCACACTCTGTCGCAATGGTAACATCAAGCTTGCTTGATATATAGAAAAGGATTGAAACTGAACCAAAGTCGATGATTGGCACCCATGCCAGTGGAGCACTAACAGCACCATCTGAGTGGGATCACTGCCAGAGCAGCGGTCTTGCTTCCGTGCCGGTGGCATGTAAAAAGCACCATTTGAGTGTGATCATTTCCAGCTTCACCTTACTGGCACTTGTGCCAGTGGCATGTGAACAAAACATTGGACTGACTCCTGTGCAGGTGGCACGTAAAAAACACCATTTAAGCGTGGCCATTGCCAGTACCACTGGACTGGCCCTCATACCGGTGGCACATAAAAAGCACCCACTACACTCTCGGAGTGGTTGACATTAGGAAGGGCACCCAGCTGTAGAAACTCTGCCAAATCAGATTGGAGTCTGGTGTAGCCATCTGGTTCACCAGTCCCCAGTTAAATTGTCCAACCCATGCTAGCATGGAAAGCGGACGTTAAATGATGATGAGTAAGTAGGAATTCCATATGGTGTACTAAGTACAAACTATGGACAAGAGGTGCAGAGGAATCACAAGCAGGTTGACAAGGAAAGCAAATTTTGTATGTGGCAAATATGCAGGAACAATAAACTCTTAGAGCACAAGGGAAACAGATTCTCTCACATGCTTGATAAGACACCTAGAAGTTGTTGATAGGTTCTGTTATCTAGGTTCCCAAATTAAAAATGGAGGAGGATGTTCTGAAAAGATAGTAACCAGAATAAGAACAGGCTGGAGAAAGTTCAGGGTACTATTACTGCTTTGTGGTAAAAGGTTGCTTCCCCCGCAAGAGAAGCAGACTGTATGGTATTTGTGTATGAACAGCAGTACTACTTGGTAGTGAAACCTGGGCACTGAATGCAAAGGCAGAAGTCCTGTGAAGACTAGAAAGAAATCAAGCTAGCAAGCACACTCTGCTGGATGTGCAATGTCAGCATGCGTGAACAAATGAACAATAGGCAACAAATTTGTTAAGGAAAAAAATTGGGCATAAGAGAAATAAGATGCAGTGTGCAAGAAAGAGAATTGAGTGTATTGGTACAAACATGTGATGTGTATGGATGAGGACAGCTGTATAAAGAAGTGCCAACTGATTATAGTGCCTAGTACTTAGGGAAGAGAGAGAGACTCAAGATGTTGAATAAAGCTGTGAAGACTGATCCCAGATTGTTGAGTCTCATGGAAACATTGGAGCAAAATGACATCCACTGATCTATCAGTGCCTGTTGAACTGATTGACTTGAGCCAGCATGGGAAGCACAATCTCAGCATAGTTGAGGTTGATGATGATGAAATCTTGTTCAACAATAACACTTGGAAATCTGCTGGAGCATTTTTCATTTTTCATATTTTCCTCTAATGTTTTTAAAACTGATCTGTTAGTCATGAAGAATAGCAATATTAATAATAATAATAATAATAATAATAATAATAATAATAATTAAATGATCTTGAATTAAACTAGTTTCATCTATTTCTCAGTTTTCAGTATAACAGGATGTAGTTATTGAAATAAGTTAAAGTTTGAACTGTCAGTACAATAAGATACAGGCATGTTCACTACCCACAAGATATTTCATGTCAACTGGCATGGTTATCAAGATGGTGTTTCTGAATAAAAGCTTTTTTTTTTTAATGTTTTTGTTACAAACAAGTGTGGAAACCATTCATCTCCATAGAACTAACATACACCTCTCACAAAGTTATATATTTGGCAGAGCAAGTAAGATATGTAGTCATGAGTTCAAATCTAATGCTGGCTATCCCTTGTGTTTCTGGGTAGAGATGAGTAAAATAATCAAACAGTCTTGGACTAGTATTACATTAAGAAACAGAACAGCAATGCCATAAACGTTTGATCACCTTTACTTATCATCCATATTATAGTATAGAAAAATGAATGTCAAAAAGTACAGAAATTTTCAATTCACAACTATTCTGTCGATCAGAATAAACAGTGTTTTTCTTGCTGTCCAAAAAACTCACAACTTAAAAAAAAAAATATGGTGGCTTAGTCACAGAAGGAAGGGTGGTACATATGAATGACTTTCGAGTTTACTGCAATAGGAAGCAACACTATGAGGCCTGGTACTTGGTCTGGCCACTTACATCAAAATAAACTCTTCTAAAAGCACTCAGTGGATAGGTGGTAGTATTAAACCAGGTTAGTTTGTCACCCTAAAAAATTAATTTAGATGAATAATAGTATAATTTAAACAATGTTATTTCTTCACCTGTCTGCCTATATTTGCAAATTACTTTTTGGCCTCTCTTTTCAGGTCGTAAAATAGCTGTAGATGCTTCAATGAGTATATATCAGTTTTTGATAGCTGTGCGACAAGATGGCTCTAATTTAACAAATGAAAGTGGAGAAACTACCAGGTATTTTATCTTTTGTTTTGCCGAAACAAATGTAGAGCAGTGCCAGCTATGTTTTGTTATTTTAATCTAACACTGTTTCAAGAACATGCCTTCTGATCTCTGTACAGATTACTGATGCAGCTGCTCTCTACTCCTCTTGTACTACTACTTAACACTTCCGCCTTCCTCAGCCTCTTCTCTCACTCCACCTACTTACTGACATTTACCATCACTCACTACACTCACCTTTAACTCTATCTCTAACCATCTGTCACTCTCCTTTGATACTCTTATGGACTTACCTATCATCTTCGTCCACCCACAAGCTCTCTGTATTCTCCTTTGTACTCACCTTCTCATACCTCGAGAGTTCACTTTGGCACCACCTCATCGTCACTAGGTTTATAGTCTCTCCATCTACTCCCATCCACTCTTACATAATGCAGGATAGCCATATATCTCCTCTTTAGCAAGACACCTATGCTTGTCCCTCTATAATACTTTATCCTTTCAACACCTACCTGAAGTCATTACCTCCTCTCTCAAATACATTCCCACTCAGTAGAGGGGACTTTTTGTTTGTCTTTTAAGTTGCTTGGTGACCTTACATGTCAATGTCATGAAAAAAACCCACCCAGAACACAATGTAAAGTGGTTGGCTATGCAATGCTTTTTGGTTGGATTTAAAACCGAGATTAATAGTGTAATCATCATTTCTAAAGAAATTTTTATATTTAATATTCTTCTGTTTTCAGTCATCTTATGGGAATTTTCTATCGAACAATTCGTATGATAGAAAATGGGATCAAGCCAGTCTATGTTTTTGATGGGAAACCCCCAGAGATGAAATCAGGGGAGGTATATTTAAAAATTTTTCTTTCTTCATCCTTTGAAATTTAGTCATCGAAGTATTGGACAGTTAAACACGAACTATACTATTCAAATCTGTCTACGATACACCATTACCATTATTAATTTAGATTATAATCTACCAAATGATTACCAAATTTCTAGTTTCTACTTTGCTTCATGAGGACATTTTTGGGGGATTAGTTTTTTATTGTGTGACAAGGGACATATCAGATGTGGGAAAGGGAGAACTCAAGTTTAGCAATTTCATGATTGTTGTTGTTCTTCATTAGCGCTAGGTTGACTTCGATTGAGCAGACCTATGATCAGAGATATTCCATCTGTGGCCATCACTTTTTTTAAGGGTATCTAAGATTACAATTTTGCATTTGTTTTCTCTCTACCACCTCACAGTGTCTGATTGTCTTTTTGTTATCCCTTATCACACATACTCTTTGCTCTTCTGTGGTGTTTCTACCACTATACACTTAGTTTTTAGATGACCAACCATAAATATACAATTATAAGCAACCTTATATTTCTCATATATGTTATATTGAATTGAAGCTTAAACAACTTGGAAAATAAACTATGGTTTGAATTAAATTAAAACTTTGGGTTGGTGTTATTTAGTGGAAAGGTCTTACAGGATGAGAGAGAGAGAAACAAAGAAATCTTTCTACAATTTAATTATATTTTAAAACAATTTGTCAATAGATTACATTGATTATGGATAAGGATAGTTAATATTTCCATGATGATATTTTCTTTTTAATGGTGAATGCATAAAAAAAACTCTACAAAAATCTTTTTTGTTTTCATAGTTGGAGAAAAGAAAAGAAAGACGAGAAGAAGCTCAGAAAGCTCTAGAAAAAGCTGAAGAAGTTGGTAAGAATTGGTTTCATTCTTACTAGATACCCTTTATACCTGTTGACAATAACTTGTTGTAATATTTCCCATCTATAATGTTACTGAGCCTATCCAATAACCTTGTATCTACTCCATTCACCCTCTATTGTGTTTTTCTGCCTAAACCCTGCACTCTTCATGTTTTTCCAATCCTTCTGCATTGGAATTCCCTTCTTCCCTGCCATGTATTTTCTACAGACATTGTCTTAGAGATGTATAAGCTGTGCATAAACTGCATCTCTCACCAGTTCCAGATGATCTGTGATGGTCGTGAACACTACCTTGATTCTGTCACACTGTGTTCCTGCTAGAGCAGGAATAGGTTAAATGTCATCTCTGCTGGATTCCTGGTAAAATGGTTATGAACAACACACATAAAAAAGATGCAGATGATTCTGTCCATTAGTTTGCCTGTAACCATTATTCTTGAGTTGTGTATGCAACTTTATTTTTTGGTCAGGAGCCCAGTTGGAGGGTGAAGTTAGACACAAGGGCTCAAGACTGACAGTCAGCCATGCCAAATCATCTATGCCCAATTGTCTCATTCTGTGTGCAGTGGTACCAAGTTTGTAACCATGTAATTACGAAGCAGTTCTGTGACCATAGCATGTCTGATTAAGTTCTAATTAGTCTTTCCTTGTGAAATATTTCCTAATGCCATTCACTCTTCATTCATTTTCTAATATAAACATCTGAATCAACTACAATGTCCAATTTTTTTCAGGGGATGTGGAAAATGTCGAAAAATTTAACCGGCGCCTTGTTAAAGTCACCAAAGAACACAATGAAGAATGTAAGAAGCTCCTGAGTCTGATGGGAATACCCTATGTTGATGTAGGTTATTGTTTGGTTGATTCTTTAAAAAATAATTTTGAGGGAATATATTCTGAAGAATTACTAATTGCTGCATTTCTTTATTTGAATGACTAAATGCAACTTAGATCTGGTTTATTTTATTAAAATTGAAACCCATCTTTGACAGTTCCAGACTGTATTTAACTTATTTTGTGTGTTACTTTTGGCCCACTCTGTATTATTCCTTTGATGACTGAGAACTGTCCTCTGCACTATGACAAATTGTAATGAATCTTACAGTTTAGGCATGCTGCTGCTCTTTCACTGTCTACATTTTTTTGTACTGCCTTACATTCTGGTGGTACCCTATAGCGGAAGCAAGTTAAGTAGACTCAGCATCTGTAATTCCTTGCTTTGGTACAGTTTTGTGTCCAACCCAAGTTCTAATAAATATCTGATAAACAAAGCATTTTAATACACAAGAACTCTGAAGAACGAATATTGGATTGATCAAAAACATTCATTTCTTGACCATTCTTTCTTTTATATAAAATTACATTAGCTACTGTCCATCCGTTTTTTGGACATTAGGTGTGGTGTGGCAGCTATTTCTAGCTGGTCAAATGATCGTGTAGAGGTTTCTTAATTGAATCATCTCTCACCAATTACCTTTAAAACCCAGATTCACTCCGCTCTGTATTGGCCAAAGTAGTTATCTCCCTTGTCCAATTTTTGATTTTGAAAAAGGCCAAGACTTTTTTTCTCTGCTAAGTGATTGCTTCATTGCAGTCCTTTCACTTCACTATATTGCATTTGTGAGATAGTCGCAGGCATACTGTGTGGTTAAGAAGTTTACTGCCCAATCACATGGTTTCACGTTCAGTCCCACTGCACGGCACCTTTTGTATGGCTAGCTGCTCTTCCTGTCATCAGCAGGTGAGGGTTGGTGACAGGAAGGGCAACTGGTTGTAGAAAGTCTGCCTTAATAAACTCTAAGCCATGCAAACATGGAAAAATAGACGTTAAAATGATGAAGATGTGATGCTACTATACATTATTGCATTTGCTTGCGTTCATGCAAATTTGACTAATTAAACTCGTATTTTCTTCATTTAGTTGCACAAATGTTGTAATTTTAACATCAATAGCAAGATATAATAGTTCACTCCATGATACAATTCACATAACATTAGAATTCTATTTTGTTACACGAGCCTGGTGTAACCATCTAGTTCACCAGTCCTCAGTCAAATCGTCCAACCCATGCTAGCATGGAAAGCGGGTGTTAAACGATGATAATGATGATGAGTTAAGGTTGATAGAAATGGTGACTAAATTTTCCTTAAATTGCATCCTATCATCTTTTAAAAGAAACGATAATGTAATTCTAAATATGCTGTACATGAGAAAAGGACAAATGATCATTGCTTGATCAAGACTAACCTAGGGCCAAACAACAAAGACACTATTGCTGTTATCTGTAATACCATGTATGCTTATATTTACAGGCTCCTGGTGAAGCTGAAGCCCAATGTGCTGCTTTGGTTAAATCAGGAAAAGTGTTTGCTACAGGAACAGAAGACATGGATGCACTTACCTTTGGATCTTCAGTTTTACTTCGACATCTTACTTTCAGTGAAGCCAGGTTAGGACTATTCTTAAATTCATTGATTTGTGGCAAAATTTGACCAGGAATTTGTAGGGTAGTTGGTGTGTTGGGTGTTAGAAAGGGCATCCAACAGTAAAAACCATGTCAGAACAGACGCTGCATCTTGGTGCAGTCAGCTCCTGTCAAACCGTCCAACCCATGCCAGCATGGAAAGTGGATATTTGCAAAACTTTTTTTTTTTTTTCATTTTTTCACCTGTGCAAATTTGGGGCATAGCTGGTTATATTATTCTCTCAACCTGGTGCCATGTAAAATTGCCTGTGCTGGTGCCATGTAAAAAGCACCCAGCACACTTTGTAAAGTGGTTGGCATTAGGAAGGACATCCAGCCATAGAAACCAGGCCAAATTAGACTGGGATCTGGTCCAGCTTGCCAGCCCTGGTCAAACTATCCAGTCGATGTCAGTATGGAAAACTGACATTAAATAATGATGATGATGATGAACCCTTGGAAGGTGAAGCAAAGCCAACATCTTTCATCCTTCTAGGGGGTCAATAAAATAAGTACCCATTAAGTAATGATGTCAATTTCATCAATTCTATACTCATCTGAAACTGAGGTCTTGTGAGACTTGTGGTGCCCAGGGTTACCCTTGATGTTTTTTTTACTAGATTCTGATATTGTCTTTTTTGACATCTGTTTTGCCTATCCTTTGAATTATATGATTAAAATCACCTGCAGCCCTTCAAAGTCATATTCTAACTCCACATCCACCAAAAGTGTTTTATCAAATATTAGCTGCAGTAGTAGTTTTCAGTGCCTTCCATGAAGTAGACTTAAGATGTTAGAACAAAAACTGCAATAACTTGCCTGCCAACTGTCGTCGTCGTCGTCGTTTAACGTCCGCTTTCCATGCTAGCATGGGTTGGACGATTTGACTGAGGACCGGTGAAACCAGATGGCTACACCAGGCTCCAATCTGATTTGGCAGAGTTTCTACAGCTGGATGCCCTTCCTAACGCCAACCACTCAGAGAGTGTAGTGGGTGCTTTTACGTGTCACCCGCACGAAGGCTAGTCAGGCGGTACTGGCAACAGCCACGCTCATCTCGCTCGAAAAACCTCATGTGTCACCCGCACAAGAGCCAGTCCAGGGGCACCAGCAACGATCTCGCTCGAAAATCCTACGACAACCCCACACAAGAGCCAGTTCAGGGGCACCGGCAACGATCCCGCTCGAAAGATTTCATGTGTCGCCCGCACATGAGCCAGTCCAGGAGCACTGGCAACGATCTCGCTCGAAAATCTTACGACGGTCCCACACAAGAGCCAGTTCAGGGGCACTGGCAACGAACTCACTCGAAAAATTTCATGTGTCACCTGCACAAGAGCCAGTCCAGGGGCACTGGCAACGATCTCACTCGAAAGATTTCATGTGTCGCCCGCACATGAGCCAGTCCATGTGTACTGGCAACGATCCCGCTTGAAACATTTCATGTGTCACCCGCACAAGAGCCAGTCCAGGGGCACCGGCAACGATCTCGCTCGAAAGATTTCATGTGTCGCCCGCACATGAGCCAGTCCAGGGGCACTGGCAACGATCCTGCTCGAAAGATTTCATGTGTCGCCCGCACATGAGTCAGTCCAGGGGCACTGGCAACGATCCCGCTCGAAACATTTCATGTGTCACATGTTCATTAAATACATGGGTGGTTATATTAATTTATTACTGTTTGAGTCATGCACATCAAATTATTTATTCAACTTGGAGGTAATTTGCAATATCAGTGAATGCTTTATTTATTATTTTTTATATCAGAGGTGACAAATCTCATTTAGGCATGTGGCTGGTTGCAAGTACACTTCATTGACAAAGTCCAAAAAAAAAGCTGAAATGCATCTGGTATTCTTGCTAGCCACTGCTTGGATGATTTTATTTTCTTTGTCTCCCTCCAATAAACATATCGGCACAGGTACCATTGCCCTGACACTGGCATCAACCATGACTACGGCCTCACTTGGCTTGACAGGTCAGCATAAGCATAGTATATCGCCAAGGGTTTTGGTCACCTGTCACTGCCTCCATGAGACCCAACGCTTGAACGGTGCTTTTTACGTGCCACCAGCATGGGTGCCAGTTAGACAGCATTGGCATTGGCCATGACTACGATTTCACTCAGTTCAACAGGTTTTCACAAGCACAGCATATCGCCCAATAATTGAAGGGTGCTTTAACGGGCCAGTTATGCGATACTGGCATCGGCTGCGACTACGATCTCACTCAGCTTGATGTCAATGCCTCTATGAGGCCCAATGCACAAATGGTGCTTTTTACATATCACAGTCTCTCTTGGCTTGGCGGGTCTTCTCAAGCACAGTATATCTCCAAAGGTCTCAATTGCTTGTGATTGCCTCTGTCTGATCAGAAGAAATTTGGTTGCTATTTCTAGCAGGTTGTGCGACCATTTAGAACAGTGGTTCTCAACTGGGATCCATATACGATTTTCTCGTTAAAATTTATAAGCAATAAATTGCTCATACTCCTACAATACACAAAATATTTTGATTTGTTTTTTTTTGTATATATCATCATTGTCGTTTAACGTCCGCTTTCCAAGCTAGCATGGGTTGGACGATTTGACTGAGGACAGGCAAGCCAGCAGGCTGCACCAGGCTCCAATCTGATCTGGCAGAGTTTCTACAGCTGGATGCCCTTCCTAACGCCAACCACTCCGAGAGTGTAGTGGGTGTTTTTACATGCCACCGGCACGAGGGCCAGTCACTCAGTACTGGCAACGGCCACATATATAATTTTTAATAATATTTAATTATAAAAATACTGGAGGATTTTTTTTTTGATAAACATTAAATGGCTATGGATGTCCAGGACAGTAAAGTAGGAATCAAAAGGTGTCCATAAACAAACAAAAAAAATAGTTGAAAACTGCTAATTTAAAGACATCCTCATTAGCACTTAAGAGCCAAGTGTATTTGTCTTGTTGCTAAGGGTTTATAAGCTGATATTTAACACTCATGAAATAATGAGATGTAAGTGTGATTGTGTGAAATAACTTTGTAAGTTTTCTTTTGCTGTCTTAAATTTTGCAAATGCAGACATGTTTACTTTTTTTTTTGTTTTTAGAAAAATGCCAATAAAAGAAATAAATTTGAATAGAGTCTTAGATGAATTGAATTTTTCCCAGGATGAGGTAAGTTAACATTATATTGAGTTGTATGTTCTTTTATTATTTATTGGTTCCAGTCTTTGGACTGTGACCATGCTGGGCATCATCTTCAGGGCCTTTACTTGATTATGTCACCCAAGCTTTCTCATTTTGGTTTTAAATTTTGGCACAATACCAGCAATTTCGGGGGATGAAAGGCAAAGTCAACCTTGGCAGAATTTGAACTCAGAACATGAAGACAGGCAAAATTCCACTAAACATTTTACTTTGTGTGCTGACGATTCTGCCAAGTTTGCCACCTTCAAGCTTTCTCCTATTAAATCGTCATCACCATCGTTTAATGTCCGTTTTCCATGCTGGCATGGGTTGGACAGTTTAACTGAGGTCTGGAAAGCCAGCAGCTGCACCAGGCTCCAATCTGATCTTGACCCTGGGAGAATGAAAGGCAAAGATGACTGCAGTAGAATTTGAACTTGGTAGTTGAGGAGCTACAATTGAATACTACAAGACATTTTATCCAACATTCTAACAGTTCTGTCCATCTCCCACCCTCCCAGTCAAATAAATGTTTATCTTTAAGCAGTTTAATGCTTAAACCATTTTCTTGTAATTGTAAAATGCCACCTTAAACTGTTATTTCTTTGAAGCAAACAATTTGTTTACAGCTAGAATTTATACATTTATTTAGTTCATCGATTTGTGCATCCTCCTTGGCTGTGACTATTGTGATTCGATTCGTGGTATCGGTCCAAAACGTGCTGTGGAGCTTATCAAACAACATAAAAGCATTGAAACTGTTCTTGACAATTTAGATAAAAAGGTAAGGTGAACAATGTTTCATTAAATTTTATTTTAATATATACAGATGGGTAAAATAGCACAAACGGAATAAGGAAAATAAGAATTGGACAGTTGGACAATAGGAAATGTTGCAATAGGTAGACAAAAGGTGGTGGAGAAAACATAAACCCCAAACAATTAGCATAAAATGTTGTGTACAGTGAACTCATCATCATTTAATGTCCATTTTCCATGCTGGCATAGGTTGGACAGTTTGACAGGAGTTGGTAAGCTGGAGATCTGCCCAAGCTCCAATTTTCTGTTTTGGCATGGTTTCTATGGCTTCATGTCCTTCCTGACACCAATCACTTTACTAGTGTATTGGATGCTTTTTATGTGTACCAGTACAGGTGCTTTACACATAGCCATGGCGTGGGTGCTTTATGCTTAGCACCAGCATGGGTTCTTTGCATGTGGCACCAGCACAAGTGTTTTACATATGGCACCAGCACAGGTGCTCTATACAGGTACTTTTGTATGTGGAACTGGTACAGATAATTTTTATGTGGCACAGAAAAGAAGTAGACTGACATTTCAGATGAACTTCTTATTGAAGTATAGTAAGAAAAGAAGACATACATATTTATATATATATATAGGTGCAGCATTGCTGTGTGGTGAGAAGCTTATTTCCCAACCACTTGATTCCAGGTTCAGTCCCACTGCGTGGCACCTTGGTTAAGTGTCCTCTACTATAGCCTCAGGCCGACCAAAACCTTGTGAGTGGATTTGGTAGACAGAAACTGAAAGAAGCCTTTCGTGTGTATATATACATATATATATAGAGAGAGGGAGAGTGTGTCTGTGTTTGTGCCCCCCACCATTGTTTGACAACCGATGTTGGTGTGTTTACATCCCCAAAACTTAGCAGTTCAGCGAAAGAGACCAATAGAATAAGTACTAGGCTTACAAAGAATAAATCTTGGTGTTGATTTGTTTGACTAAAAGTGGTGCTCTAGCATGGCCACAGTCAAATGACTGAAACAAATAAAAAAATAGAGAGAGAGAGAAAGAGAGATATCGTATTTAAAGCATATTTCACATTACATTATATTTTAGGTTATCATATTCAATCCTATACAATAAAATTTACAAAAACTATAATGCTATTTTTTCTATCTAATAGTGTTACCATTAAAGTTGTTATATAACTGAAATAATTAACTTCTTAACCTTTTAGCATTCAGATTACTCAGTCAATGGTAATGATTATTTGTTCACATTGGTTTGAATTAATCATGTATTATTTCATAGCTTCAGGATTTCAGTGATGTGGTAGCTTAAAAGATTTGCCAATGTTCTGCGCCGTGAGGACCAAAGACTCGAGGTATTTTGTGTTGCAAGACAGTGTAGGAGAGAGAATAGTGATGTTGTAGGAGAGAAATGTGTTCGCATGGATGATGGTACGCTTGCACTAAATGAGGATGCAAAGAAAGAGGTCTGGAGATGCCACTACGATAGATTGCTTAATAAAGAGAATGAATGGGAGGAAGAGAGCCTGCCGTATGTCGACCCAATAGAGGGACCAGCTATCTGAGTTGATAGTACCAGGGTAGATAAAGCAATTAAGAGTATGAAGACCGGGAAAGCCCCCGGCCCATCAGGAATCACTGCAGAGATGCTCAAAATATCTGGCAGTGTTGGCTATAGCCTAGTCACCCGTATTACGAACCAGGTGATACACGAAGGAGTCATACCCAATGACTGGTGTAGCAGCATCATAGTCAACTGCTACAAAGGTAAAGGTGACGCTTTAGATACAAATAATTACAGAGGCATCAAGCTGTTAGATCAGGTTATGAAAGTTACAGAGAGGGTCATAGCCCTACTAATTAGGGAGCGAATCAATTTAGATGAGATGCAGTTTGGGTTCGTGCCAGGTAAAAGCACTACTGATGCTTTATTTCTAGTGAGACAGCTGCAGGAGAAATACCTAGCTAAGGATAAACCTCTGTACCTGGCTTTCGTTGACATGGAGAAAGCCTTTGACAGGGTCCCCCGATCCCTTATCTGGTGGTCAATGAGGAAACTTGGGATAGAAGAATGGTTAGTGAGAGCTGTGCGAGCCATGTACAGAGATGCTGCCAGTAAGGTGAGGGTTAGAAATGAGTACAGCAATGAATTCCGGGTAGAGGTAGGGGTCCACCAAGGTTCCGTCCTCAGCCCCCTCTTATTTATCATAGTCCTCCAGGCAATCACAGAGGAGTTCAAGACAGGTTGCCCCTGGGAGCTCCTCTATGCTGATGACCTTGCCCTAATTGCGGAGTCACTATCAGAACTAGAGGAGAAGTTTCAGGTGTGGAAGCAAGGTCTAGAATTGAAGGGCCTTAGAGTCAACCTAGCTAAAACCAAAATCCTAATAAGTAGGAAGGTAGATAAAACACAAACCCCTTCAGGTAGATGGCCCTGCTCAGTATGTAGAAAAGGAGTAGGTAGTAACTCTATAAGATGTACCCGGTGCAAGCTATGGACACATAAGAGGTGCAGCAACATCAAAGGCAGGTTAACTAGCAAGTTAGTTTTTGTTTGTGGCAGATGTTCAGGTGCAATAAAGACTAAACAAACAGGAAACAACTTCTATCTCATTCCAGGGTGAAAAACTAGAGGTAGTCGATAGCTTCCGCTATCTGGGCGACCAAGTTAGTAGTGGGGGTGGGTGCGCTGAAAGTGTAGCTGCTAGAATAAGAATAGCCTGGGCAAAGTTTAGAGAGCTCTTACCCCTGCTGGCAACAAAGGGACTCTCACTCAGAGTAAAAGGCAGACTGTATGACGCATGCGTACGAACAGCCATGCTACATGGCAGTGAAACATGGGCTGTAACTGCTGAGGACATACGTAAGCTCGCAAGGAATGAAGCCAGTATGCTCCGTTGGATGTGTAATGTCAATGTGAATACCCGTCAGAGTGTAAGTATCTTGAGAGAAAAGCTGAACATTAGAAGCATCAGTTGTGGTGTGCAAGAGAGACGATTGCGCTGGTATGGACATGTGGTGAGAATGGATGAGGATAGCTGCGTGAAAAAGTGCCACACCCTAACAGTTGAGGGAACCCGTGGAAGAGGTAGGCCCAGGAAGACCTGGGCTGAGCTGGTGAGGCAAGACCTTCGTACATTGGGCCTCACCGAGGCGATGACTACTGACCGAGACCTTTGGAAATGTGCTGTGCGTGAGAAGACCCGGCAAGCCAAGTAAGATCGTTGCCAGTGCCCCTGGACTGGTTCTTGTGCGGGTGGCACATGAGATGCACCATTTTGAGCGTGGCCGTTGCCAGTACCGTCTGACTGGCTCCCGTAGGATTTTCGAGTGAGATCGTTGCCAGTGCCCCTGGACTGGCTTGTGCGGGTGGCACATAAAAGACACCATTTCGAGCATGGCCGTTTTCGTGCGGGTGACACGTAAAAGCACCCACTACACTCTCTGAGTGGTTGGCGTTAGGAAGGGCATCCAGCTGTAGAAACTCTGCCAAATTAGATTGGAGCCTGGTGTTGCCATCCGGTTTCACCAGTCCTCAGTCAAATCGTCCAACCCATGCTAGCATGGAAAGCGGACGTTAAACGATGATGATGATGATGATGATTGTAGGGTAGGTGTGAGAGGCTTAATCTAGCTGGTTTCAACATAAAGCTGGTAGAATATTTGGGCCAGATATGTCCGATTTGAATCTTAAAGGGTTAATGGCTGAGTTGTTTTGCATAAGATAATCATTTTCTCCATTGGAGCCTCATTTTGTTTTAAATTACTTTTTGCTACAATTCCTAAACTTTTCACTCTTTTCAAGCATGAGTCCATTGGTAAACACTTTTTATCTTCCCCTGTCTTTCTCATTGACTGAATAGTTCTATTTCTTATTTCTTATTTCATTAGCATTTAAACCAGTGGTTCCCAGAATGGTACTGTTCCCCCACCCCTAGGAGTAGTGGAAAGTGGTGGTGGTGGTGTTCATTGAAGAAAAATGGGGCAATAATGGGGGTAATCAAAAGGTGGGCAATAGATGTGAAAACAACAAAATAATGGGTTGTGAATATACAGTTGTTTTGAATTTGCTGCAGAGAGTGGTCTGTGTTTGTTGTGGTGAGTTGGGGACAGGTGCTAAGAATGTGACTTGAGTGCCAAGGGGGCAGAGCCTGTAAAAGTTTGGGAGCCAGAGATTTAAACCAATTATATCCAACCAAACTATTCCACATGTTTCATGTTCAAACTGGCCAGATCCAGCCTCTCACACCTACCTTACAAGACAAACAATCGCATCATCAAAATCTCAAAGCTACATTATAATGCATGATTAATTGGAAAAAATGTGAATATAGAAGTATTACTTTTGACAAAATAATCTGAATGTTGAAGAGTGAAATATTTTGTAAAGAGTACATGATGATTTGTCTATAATTTTTTTTTTGTCTGTCTTCAGAAATATGAAATACCTAACAACTGGATGTTTAGAGTAAGTTATTCATTTTGCACCTATTTACACAATGTAATATTTGGCATATTTTATTATCAATATATCCATGCCTTTGCCTAAAATTGAGTTCCACACAATGCATTTCAGGTTCAATCCCACTGCATGGCATTTTTGGTTAGCATCTTATACTCTAGCCCTGGGCTAACTAAAGATTTGTGCGTGAATTTTGATGACACAAACTGACAGAAGCCCTTATATATGTGTGCTTTTATGTATGTTTGTGTCTCCTTATCTTAACCTCACGGGGGCGCAATGGCCCAGTGGTTAGGGCAGCGTACTCGCAGTCATAGGATCGTGGTTTCGATTCCCAGACCGGGCGTTGTGAGTGTTTATTGATCGAAAACACCTAAAGCTCCACGAGGCTCCGGCAGTGGATGGTGGCGAACCCTGCTGTACTCTTTCACCACATCTTTCTCTCACTCTTACTTCATGTTTCTGTTGTGCCTGTAATTCAAAGGGTCAGCCTTGTCACACTGTGTCACACAGAATATCCCCGAGAACTACGTTAAGGGTACACGTGTCTGTGGAGTGCTCAGCCACTTGCACGTTAATTTCACGAGCAGGCTGTTCCGTTGATCGGATCAACTGGAACCCTTGTCGTCGTAAGCGACGGAATGCTAACAATCTTAACCTCACACAATAGATATGAGAAAAATGTCGCTGTCCTACTAGTGATGTGCCTTGCTTCTAGTCTTCAATGAAAGCAAGCCCAGCCATGGGGAATATTACTTTGCTTGGAAACAGACGATGGTTGGCAACAGGAAGAGTATTGAGCCATAGAAAATCTGCTTCAACAAATTGTTTGACCCATGCAAGCATGGAAAGTGGATATTAAAATGGCCGTGTTCATTATATTACCAACTTCTTTTTGTCATTGTAATGAATGTGATATATTTAGTTTTATTATTTTTCAGGAAGCAAGAGAGCTGTTTCAGAAACCAGAAGTTACTGATCCTGTTTCACTTGATGTGAGTAAACTATTACCTTGCCTTTAATACTTCTACATAATCTAAAGCAGTGAGTTGGCTGGATTGGTAGCAAAATGCTTTCTGGAATTTTTGTCTGTCTTTACATTCTGAGTTCAAACTCTGCTGAGGTTTACTTTGTCTTTCATCTTTTTGGGTGGATGAAATAAGTACCAGTTGAGCACTGGAGTCAATGTAATTGACTTACCCCTTCCACCGAAATTGCTAGCCTTGTGTCAGAATTTGAAAGTTTGCATTGCTCTATAAATTCAGACTCAGTGGTAGGAAGGATTAAAACTTGAAAAAGAAAGTTTTGGACAAAAGTCCCAATAGCAAATATAAATAATATTGAATTATTAAGTAGAGGTATGAACTTAGAATTAGCTAAGTTTATAAATATGAATCAAAGACTGAAAATTGCTTAGATGCTTGGTATAGGATAGTTGTTAAGGTGGCTTTGCCTGTATCACTAACTTTAGCTGAGTAAAGGGAAAAAAAGTTCTTTTGAAAACAGGTGCCTGGACTGCAGGCCCCTTGCTGCTCAACCACACCAATAATAGCTACATCATTATGTAACAACAACTGTACAGGCTGATAGTAACTGTAACAGTCCTTATACAAACAAATGAAATAACAATGGTGGCAGAAGAGACAAGCAAAAGGAACTTTGATGCATTTTGATATATTAGAAACAACAGTCAAATTTCCTTCAAATCACACCCTGCTCTCTTAGAAAATTGAAGAACACAGATTTATATAAAAAGGCAAACATGATGGTCACAGCTGGAATGCCTTTGATCTTAGGTCTGCTCCATCAAGGTTGAGTTAGGGCTAAACAACTAGCAACGAACATGAAAGCATGAATCAGTGTTTTCTTATTTAGCCCATTAGAAATAGCAACCGATTTTCCTTCAAAGCATACAGTACCATCTTCCAAAAAATATTGGATACTGTGGTGTACTGGGTGTGCATAAAAGACAGAGTGGTTATGGTTGAAACATCTTTGGTTATAGGTTTGGTCAGTCAGGACTGACTTAGAGTTGAACAGTCACAATGAAAGCATCAAAAAAGAATCATTTCTCATCATTGAAAGCTGGTTGGCATTTGGTCTAATCTTGATGTCCAAGATTCTGATGAAAAGCACTATTAACATTGGAAGAATTAGAAAGTGGGGCTTTTAACCAAAGTAGTTGTTGACAATGATATGGTGATTAGTATAGAAAAGGAAACAAGGACTCTGTTGTAGTAGGTTATCACTATACCAATCCTAAGGATGTGTATTGTAAACCTGTATTTGCTGGGGAGGGGCATTAAACACAAACTAAAAGATTAGTAATGAAATTAGGTGCCAGTCTTCCATGGAGATTAGGTTTGTACTGGGTCTCTGTCATACCGGGAATTCTCTTGTAGTCAGTGATGCAACGGAAATAGGGTATAATGCATCGTGTTTCAGTCATCTTCACACTGACTGCAGACTTAAAGTGCTTGCATTAGTTTATTCTATCAAAGATATACAATAGCCAGGAGTTTGGGGAGGCTTGCATTGATTAATATTTTAAGCCCGCATAAAGAAATATCTCTTGAGAGCAATCAGTTTTTAATAAAATTTGATGAAACTTAACTTTTTTTCATTTTTGTTTATTATTCAATAGCTAAAATGGATAGAACCCAAAGAAGAAGAACTAGTTCAATTTATGGTTGAAGAGAAACAATTCAAGTAAGTTTAATTGTATTTCTAGTATTGTGTGTCTAGTTTCCTAGGTTTCATTCTTAAGTTTGGCCAACCTTTTAATAAGATTGTTGACTTAAACTGCACAACTATGGATGACATAGACTAAAAGGATTCCTCATATGACACAAATTAATATTAGGTTTCAGAATTTAAACCTTTAAACCACACCCCCATCTCTCTCCTTCTCCCCATGTGCCATGTCTGTCACAGTCATCAGTATCATGGATTTTTGTACCAAAGTCTGAAGATTAATGAATTTTCTTGAGAAAAATACAGTAATGGTTTGCCATTGTGTTCTACCTTTTATTTACAGTTTACTCTTCTAGTCCCCTGCTCTCCCAAGCTTATCTTTGAGGTACAGAGCCTATTTAAACTTTGGAGATGGGAACTGGCACATGTGGTGTCAGGACATGGTCACACCACTAGTGCAGCTCTAACACACATCTTGGGCCAGCCCACCTTCAAGTCCTGTATTGCTTAGCCAGAGAACCATCATCTGCTATGTGACCTGTAACTGGGACTGTTAACAGGTATTACCATCCCAGGCCAGAGCAGACCTAGGGGTAGTGGTCACTAAGGCATTACTCTCCCCAAACACCTGAACTCCCAAGCTAGAGCCTTATCACCAGGTGTGTTTTGATACATTATGATTTAAATATTTTTACAATTCCATAAGCCCTGATATTAGGATAAACTCTCCATACATTCCAAAGGCAAATTTTTAGATGTCTTGTCAATTTTTATCCAAATTTCTACATGGATTTTCAGCTTTACATTGATTTTTTTTTTTCAAAATGCTGTGATAATAGTTTTCTTTGCATCATGTGAATTGAATTGTTTCAAAATATGTAAATGCAAACAATATATAGATTATGGATTTAAAGCAATAGATTTAACACCAACAACTTCGCAGTGTGTACTGGTTGCTTTTTGCATGACGGCTCTTGTGAAGTGACCGAATATCTTGCAAGATCAAGAAAAGAATAGAAAGGAAAAGTTGACATTAAAACAATTATGATGATGACAGGAACTTTTAACTGTACAATTGGTATTTTGTGTGTTCAGTACGTTTCCTTTTCTTTTTTTTTATCTCGCATTTAGTGAGGACAGAATTAGAAATGGCATCAAGAAATTAAAGAAAGCTCGCCAAGGTTCAACGCAAGGAAGATTAGATAATTTCTTTCAAGTGACATCAGTAAATTCAACAAAGCGAAAGGTATCTATTGTTCACTTCATTAAACATTTTCTTTTGGTTAAAAGCTTTATGTGTATACAGTCGTTTTGTAGCCATATTTCTACATGTTTAAATAAACAGATAAAAATAGACAACTAGGAGGGATTTAATAAGCAGTACTCAAGACCTGCCAGTCACAACAGAATTGATATCCTAAAACCATGTTAGTAATTAATACTTGTTCATGAGGGGCTTTGCTCTGTCAATCTTCTCCCTCCACCGTCATTTCATCCCCTAACACCCATCGTTTCCTCTATCACCTGAGAGCAGAACAGACACATACAATCCCCCTGCCTACTTGTCTGCACCTTCTCTCCCCTCCTTGTACTGTTCTCCATCATAATATCTCACTTATCTGCTATCACACTCAATGCCCCCACATATCTACTGCCCCAGCTTCTGAGCTCTCTATATTTTACTCCATCATTTGCTACAGTTACCTCATCTTGCCCTCTTATCCAAATCAATCTTCTCAATGTCACTTGAGGGCATGTACCAACAAACACATTTCTGCCATCATATTTCATTATCACTCCCTTTATCTTACTTTCCATTGTTTTTTAACTGGGGTATCCATGTATCTACCCTACAGCAAGACACCTACATCTTTCTCTTCTATACCTTAAATATCTCATCTGAAACAAAACCACACTGCCTCAATACTACTTCTCCTCCCTTGCAGTTAACAGTTTTTTGTTTTGCAAGGTACTTGGTGATCCTATTGATGCTGGTGTCACATAAAAAGCACCCATTACACTCTGTAAAGTAGTTGATGTTAGGAAGGGCATCCAGCTGTAGAAACCTTGCCAAAACAGACTATGGAACTGGTGTGGCTCCTGGCCTTGCCAGCTCCTGTCAAACCATCCAACTCATGCCAGCATGGAAAATGGACATACAATGATGATGAGGATGATGTTGAACTTAACTTTTTTCATTATAAATTTGGTATTTCAAACATAACTTAACAAAATGTTCTTACATAAAATAACGATCGGTTTTGGAACCAAATATCGTGTCAAGTGGGTTGGTATTGAGAGAGTTAATCATTAATTAATGTCTTACAGCACAAGTGTAAAGAGAGCAAAATTGACCTGAAGCCTTAAATCTATAGATTTTATAGTCTTCAAGGTATCAGGTTATCCTTTAATGATACTCGGTTTTGTGTTTGTAGGGTTAATGTAGATACAGGCATGGCTGTGTGGTTAAGAAGTTTACTTTCCACCTACATGGTTTTATGTTCAGTCCCACTGCCTGGCACTTTTGGTCTGTGTCTTCTGGTATAGCTCCAGGCCAACCAAAGACTTGAGAGTCAGTTTGATAGATGGAAACTGAAAGAAGCCTGTCATATATGTGTGTGTGTCCTTGTTATCACATTACAGAATTATTGTAGATGAATGTCATTCATTTCTGATTTGTGAAAACATGTTTGAACATGGGGGAAATATTGCCCTCTTTGGAAGCAGGTGAGGGCTGGCAAGAGGAAGGGCATCTGGCCACAGAAAATCTGCTTCAATAAACTCTCTCTGACAGCAGGAACTACATCTTGCCATAAAATATTTGCCTTATCTAACCCATTGTAGGGGATACTGTCACATGTTAAGAAAATTAGGTTTATATGTATGATGTTGTTCAGCCCCCTGCGCAATGGCCCTGTGGTTAGGGCAGCGGACTCGCAGTCATAGGATCGCAGATTTGACTGGGCATTGTGTTTATTGAGCGAAAACGCATAAAGCTCCACAAGGCTCTGGCAGGGGGTGGTAACGAACCCTACTGTACTCTTTCACCACAACTTTCTCTCACTCTTACTTCCTGTTTCTGTAGTACCAGTATTTCAAAGGGCCAGCCTTATCATGCTGAATCTCCTCGAGAACTACATTAAGGGTACACGTATCTGTGGAGTGCTCAGCCACTTGCATGTTAATTTCATGAGCAGGCTGTTCCAGTGATCAGATCAACTGGAACCCTTGTCGTCGTAACTGACGGAGTGCCATTGGTTGATCCAGAATTATAGAAGACACTTTCCCAAGGTGTCACACAGTAAGGCTGAACCCAAAACCACATGGTTACAATGAAAGCTTCTTCCACCACATAACCATTCTTTACTGGTGTGAGATCTTTCTTATACCACTTCGTCATTCAGTTCTTAGACCCGACTCTGCAGATTTCCTCTGCAAAATCAAGGTAACTGCTGCCCATCTGAGGAATGAGGTGGAGTGCTTGTTGCAGAAAGTGTCACAAGCCATTCTCTGCAGTAACACTTTTGCAATTATGTCTGTGGGGTGCAACTAAACACACCATTACCCCCCCCCCAAACCATCTTATGCTGCTTGACTCATCCTTTCTTTTTTCATTGTTTCCTTAGTGAGGTAGCTATGGGGAATTTTTCTTCATAATTTAATCTTTCATACTTTTAATGTTTTTCTTTTTTTGTTTTGTTCCTGTAAAAACATGTTGATAAAATGTAATTCAAATATTTTGCCTAAAATATTTTTTATTCATTTTCATTTAAAATATCTCTTATTCAAGTACATCTAATACATTTATCATTCAATTTCATCTGATGTCTTTATCATTTAATTTCAGTCTAATGATATGAAAGGTGACCCTAAAAAGAAAGCCAAAAACAACAGTTTCAAGAAAAAAAAGTAAATGAATTTTATCAGAGAAAAATCATGTAACTTCTTCACATTTAAACAGACCATATGTAGTAAATAAAGTTCCAATTTTCGCTGCTTTTAGCAATATGTTTTCATTTTCTACATTAAAATGTTTTATGTTGTCTTTCTTCAACAATACATACAAATTTGTGTGTTTTATATGTATGTACATACATAGATACATACTGAACTGCTGTGCTAATTGTTTAGTCACAGGTCCACTCTAATTTTTCAGAACTATATTATCGAGTTTGAGCTTTTTAAAACAATAGTTTATATATTTACAATTTGTGGAGATTTTGTTATCTCTAGCATTGGTGCAGGTGTAGTTCTATGGCTAAGAAGCTTGCTTCCTGACTTTGTGGTATAGGGTTCAGTTCCATTGCATAGCACCTAGGGCAAATATATTCTACTATAGCCCTAGGTCAACCAAAGCCTTGTGAATGGATTTCATTGACAGAAACCTGCCGAGTGTGTATATATATGTATGTCTGGCCATGGGGAAATGGTTTCTTGCTTGGAAAGTAAGGGTTGTTGACAGGAAAAGCATCCAGCCATTAAAAAAGTCTACCTCAATGAATTTCACTCTGAGTAAGAGGCCCTTTGTTACCAGCAGTGATAGGAGCTCTCTGAACTTTGCCCAGGCTATTCTTATTCTAGCATCTACGCCCTCAGAGCATCCACCCCCACTACTGACTTGGTCACCTAAGTAACAGAAGCTATCAACTACTTCTAGTTTCTTCCCTTGGCATGTGATGGAATCTGTTTTCTGTGCATCTTCGGTGTTTATTGCCCCTGTGCTGCTGCCACACACAAAAACTATCTTTCCAGTTAGTCTTCCTTTGATATTGTTGCACCACTTATGTGTCCATAGCTTACACCAGGTACGTCTTATGGAGTTTCTACGTAATCCTTTTCTACAGATCGAGCAGGGGTATATGAGAGTAAAGGTTGCATGCAAAGATTTTATGCTCTGCCTAATAGCCATCTATATATCATACTTAATGTATATACGCCATTTATTGGGTATTAACTGCAGTATTTGTTTGAAAATAACATCTTATGGGCATGCTTTATTAAAAACAAATATCAGAGAGGGATGAAGGATCACCCCAGCATGTGGCTGCTTGCAAGTACTTATTCAAATGGCTGAAATGCATCTAACATTCTCACTGCTGCTGGAGTGATTTTCGTTCCCCTCCAATCTGTGTGTTTTTAACAGTACATCTATGAGAGAAGTTATTTCAGGACAAATACCACAGTAACTGGCCTATCAACAATGTATATACATTAAATATGACACATAAAGAGCCATTTTGAATTAATACTGTCTCAATTGTGTATACCAGATTGAGACACTGATTGACCCTACAACAGATGGTGGAGAGTCAAGGAAGGATGGAGCTGCTATGAGTGAAGAGCAGGGTGTCAGGTATCGGTAGGAGGTTAATATATGTAGTGGAAATTATCCCTGTCCCACTATCATACTCTAACTTCTCACCTGGTACACAAACACTTCCCCCAGTTCCACTCTCTTTCTCTCTCAACTAAGGGAGTTATTTGGTGCCCCTGCTGGCGCTGGTACCATGTAAAAAGCACCCAGTACACTCTGTAAAATAATTGGGTGTTAGAGAGGGCATCCAGCTATAGAAACAATGCCCAAACTGACAATTGGAGTCTGGTGCAGTTCTCTGGCTTGCCAGCTTCTATCAAACTGTCCAACCCATGCCAGCAAGGAAAACAGATGTTAAATGATGATGGAAAATGTGACAACTTAGGAACAGCGCATGCTTGGTTGGTACACAATAGAATTTAAGGAAACATTTGATTCCTGCATACATTAGAGCAGTTTATGAAAACCGATTATGCTGCAGTGGTACAATTCCCATTTGGACAAGTGAAAATTATTGAATTATATAAAATAATGGCTTCTAACTTATGTTGCACGATTTGGTGGAGAATAGGGACAAAAAATGAAAATTAAAATGTTTCTGTCAACATAGTAAGAGCTTTGACCGACTGACTGTTCTAACCAATTCTTTATCATCCAGGGGCATCAGATCAGAGCTCTTACTATGCTGACATCACCATTTTAATTCTCCCTTTTTTCCCCCCCTGTTTGTCCCTATTCGCTCCAAGCCATGGTACAAGGCCATTTATTTTGAGATGGGGGTTTGTTGATAGGCTGGTACTTTATTTTATCAATCTTGAAAGGATGAAAGGCGAAGTTGACTTTGGTAAGATTTGAACTGAGAATGTAAAGAGCCAGAAGAAATATTGCAAAGCAATCTTGAGACATTCTAATGATTCTGCCAGCTTGCCTCCCAAAATTAAGTCATTTTCCAATACAATTGCTGTTTACTACTTGTACACTGGATTGCATGGTGAATCCTTCCCAGAACATGATCCCTCAGTATTTTCCTTGCCCCAAGAACATCTACTGCATTGATCTCAGAAGGTCTCTCTTTCCTCTAGACCAAACTGTTCAAAGTAAGGTCAGAATGGCCACAACTAGAACACCTTTGATCTTCGGTCTGCTTGGTTAGGATTGACCTTAACAAAAAACAAAACTCAATAACTCATCATCACTGTCTTGCAACAAGACCAGTGGTTCTCAACCATCTTTTGCCTATGGAACCCTTTTGATTTTTATTTTACTATCCAGGAACCCCACAGCTTTTCGATATTTAATAAAATCCTATTATACAGGGTGTCCATGGAGTAAATAAAATCATATCATAAATATACGAAATAATAATTTCTTATAATTAAAGTAGGTCTTAATCCCCATGTGGGTACATGGAGTAAATAAAATAAACAAATATAAGAAATAATAATTTTTTAGAGTATGTGTTGATCCCCATGTACCCAGACTTTGTAGATACCCTGTATTTTTATAAATATTAAGAGTTGTACAAAAAAAAAATGTTATGTATTGTAGAAGTATTAGCAATTTATTACACATAAATTTTAACAAAATCTTATGGACCCCAGTTGAGAACCACTGAACTACACAAAATAAAATGTAATAAATAAATAAAGATTGTGTAGATTAGAATTTTTTTGTCTTTATTTTGGCTATTCTTAAATATTTACATTTCAACACGATTTCTGTTAATAGAGAAGTAATGTTTTGTGTTACATAACATATCCCGTTTTTTAATGAATATTTACAAAAATAATTACAGTTCTATAAATTTTGAAAGAACATTCTCTTATAACGTTCTTAACGATACACCAGGTTCTTTGTTTGAATGAAAATCACATTAAAAAAAAAAGTTTGCTTTGGCGCTAAGAAAATTTGCCCAATTTGTAGAAAGTATAGGAAAATATTTTTTTTTCAGTGCATCCCACTTCATACATTTTTTTTCTATAGCTAAATTCTGACAAACATTCAATGCAAATATTGCAAAAAGTGAGACGATATGAAATACAAGTGTTGATCCATATTTTTGTAAATTTATATAGTCCTGGATTTCAATAGTCTTTAAGGTATAATAACCCACGGTTAAACATATTTAATACTCGTATCATTAATGAATAAAAATTTACAAAATGTTTGCATTTAACATTGACTGAAGTTGCTCTGGAATAGGAGAACCTTTTTGAACAAATAAACTTCTACATAATTTCAGTTCTTGGACAAGGGTTTTGATTTTTTCTTCTAGCTGTTTGTTTTCTTCTTTGAGTTGAGACACACGGTTCTGTGTTACAACTCTCTTCGATTTAGCTTTGATTCTGCTTTTACGGACAGCAACGTTGTTACGTTCACGTTTATTTCTATATTCTTTGTCAGTGACCAGTTTATTAGTAGTTACTGTCAAATCAGGCGGTGAAGTTTCCAAACAAAGTTCTGAATTATATAAATCCGATTCTTTTATTGTTGACAAATTACTTTCTGAAAAGAAAGGAAGAAAAATTCAGTTTGAAAAAAACATTTGTCCACTCTTTATACTTTTTGAATATGTTTCAAATGTCACCTCATTTAGATCTAGCATAAGTTTTCTCCATGAAATAAGAAACCTTTGGTTTTACACCAAATGGTTTCAAAATCATTGCTGATATAAAATCAATTTTAACTAATGAGAAGCAATTATAGGTAAGTTTATAATTGCAAGAACCTAGAGATTTTAATAATGAAATACATTGTTTGACTGGATTGATTAATTTATTGAAAAAGAAAACTTTAATAATTTACATGTAACAAAGCTCGAAAGATCGCCCCCGAAATTAAATTAATTTATATATCTATTTATATAGTCCTATATCGAGCTGTATTTTAAGAGAATATATTCCAAAAACGATATTAATGAAAAAAAAAAAATCTAAATGAAAACTAATATTTTGTTTCTTCTAGACTGGAGCAAAATCTTTCCACTTCAAACTGATATCGATAACGGGGGCATAGGTGTTGCAGAAATAAGTTATAAAAAAATATGCCGCATGTTGAAAACTTTCAGCGAATTGCATCATTTAAATATAATGGGCGGAGGAACAACAGTGTGAAAATGACAACAATTTTCCAGCTTTGTATTATGTGGGACGGACAGTGTTAACAGCCAGGATATAGTGGAATACCCTTTTTTTTAAAACTTTACACTTGTAAAATAGATAAATGCTTGTTTACGGATCCTAGACTGAAGAGAGTGAATGCACACTAGCACACCGTCGCTACCACCTCACATATACAATAAATACACACGTATTTAATTTGGTGAATTTTTTAAATCAAAATCTTGAGAATTAAGTATTTATTTAACGGGTGTAAAGTGATATCAAAAGAGGTATTTTACGAATTGGTTCTACGCATGTTGTCAACGATATTTTTCTATCAATCACAAGAAAAATCGGTTCAGTGACAGTCGTGTTTGTTAAGTAGACGACCAAATGTCAATAACTCAGATTTGGAAATTAAAATTAAAAGGAACAATATACAAATCGAATATTTGAATATCACACCATCTTCAAATAAAATAATAATCTTAATTTAGTAACTGTTAATTTCATTTGCATAATTATTTTCAAGGGTATAACGAAAGACAAATTTGTCACGTTGGGGCCTGCGAATCTGCATTAGCCCCGTCAATAAGCAAAACCCATTGTACTCTGGACATGTTGAAACATGAATCGCGACGAGGGGGAGGGGTAGCACATAGCGCCTTTCATAGAGTAGTCGCAAATTTTAAAAGTTTCTGATTCCATATATATATATATATATATATATATATATGGTTTGATGTGTGGTCTGTATGTGCAATGTCTTGTTTGTTATTTGTACTTTGTTGTGGGAAAATTGGTGTCCAGGTCAGACTGACGTAATCCCAATACATGTTGCATTGTGAATATTTAGTGTTTGTAAGTAATTCCTTGTTTGTGTGTTTAGCAAAGTGCTTCATGAGTTAAACCATAATTATAAAACTACTCGAAAACACAATTTATAAAAGTAAATAAATAACAGTAAAAACGAGTTAAAAAGAAAAGTGTAAATTTAAAAAAATCGATAGAAAGGTAAATCGTTTTTGGTCCGATTGCCACTCGCAACCTCAAACACTCTTAGCATTGTAATCGCGAGGCTGGGGGTGCTGGAAAAGCCAAGCGCCTTCATCTGATGTTTTGGTGGAGTCAAGTTTAATAAAAACAATTGTTGTATGTGAAACATTACTTGCGAGAGTAACTGATCACAACAAATAACAACCCGATGACAGTCTCTAGTGGTGGCCAAATCTGTTACAGGTAGTAACCAAACCTCCTTTATATCACATCCTACGGTCAGAAATAAGGAAAGGGCGCATTAGATAATATAGTCCAATATTCCCCTGAGAAGATACGATGATCAGGACTGGACTGCCTTAAACCATGGGCATGCTTCAGATCAAGGTTGACCTAGGGCTAAATAGAACTATCAAACGAGTAAACAGTGACGTATTGAACAGTAATGTATTATAATAATATATTACATTACCGTCTAAGTTCGTCTTATATCAAAATGATTCAGATCTAAAAAAAAAGTCATATCAATGTAATGTATCAAAGATAAAATATCTGGATCATTCTAGCCAGAATAGAAACAAGGTGAATGAGATGGCTAAGATTGACGTTCAATTTGGAATAAAGCTGCGTGTAAAAAAAAAAAAATACTCACCTTCATAGAAAGTAGTAGTATTCATTGTGGCATCAGCAATGTTTGGGATTGAACCGTAATTCAAATCTAACTTTTGATCCATAGAGGACTGGATATTTCCACTCTCTTCACCTGAATTTATTGAATTGAGGAACTCTGATACCTGTGAAAAGCTTCCAGGATTTGAAAGCAAATCAAGATTAAACGATGGTTCTCGGGCACCTAACGAATAAATTAAACCGTCTTGATCGTTGTCAGACAATTCATCAGAGTTCATTGCGAATTGTTCCATAGTCTGCGTAAACTTGGAGAAAAAACACACAGGTCAATTTCAGTAACACGCGAGCCGTGAATGAACAACACTCGACGAATGACAACAGGCGAATAACGTCCTCTCTCCTATTAGTAAAATAGAACACCCAGTTTGTATCAGTACACAGTGCCGCGTCACATTAAAATAAAATAGATATGCTTCACAATATTTACTTACTCTTGTTGAATTTGAAAATATAATATAAGCATTAAAGATTTAATTTTTTTAACAAATAAATTGTAAATGAAATAAAGATAGTAAAATTTATAACGAACTATTTTTCAATGCGTATGTATTAGAAATCCCAACGTCTAAAAATAGTATATTACGCAATATCCAATTCGAAACGACCTAATTTATTTTTACTTCGCTGGTATTTCCAGTCACCTTTTGAGTATATAAAAAGAATGTAAATCAACTCAGTTATTTAACTCATTTATTTTATCGAATCCACAAGGATGAACGGTTGAGTTGATCTTCACGGTATTCGAAGGAACTGTAACTAAATACTACAAAATATTTCTTACTGCCCCTCTCCAATAAAGCAGAAGCAGTTAGTGGATGAAATCATGGTTTTCTCTTGTAGGGAATACATCTCTGATAGTCAGTCCTTTAAGCTTTCTGTTGATCAACATCTTTTGAATTTGTAGGCCCCTTCTTTTCCTTCTCTGTAATCCCTTATGCTACAATAACCTCAAGTCTTATTTGGGACTAAATCGTTAAAAAAAAAGTTAAGAGTTCTATAATTTTCTGTCACGTTCATTCATTCTAATTTTCACTTTGTTATCCGTCCTTTTATGTACGTGAAACGAAAGATGGATTTATCTTTTAAGGAGTAGTTTTCAAATTGTTAATAGATTGAGAGAGAAAAAAAAAGTTATTTTGTAAATCTCCTCAAAACTATTTCTTAAACTATTGCAGCGTGGAAGAACATGTTAGCCATTCTGTTAACTTGACTTAAACATTCGTTATTTGTTATTGCAACGTAACAAGTGATACATTTTTAAGTAAAGTTAACAATATTTGTGTGTTTTGAATTGTGTCTGCCACTTTGCAATCGTTTTAGTTTCAACACACGGTCTCAGATCAAATCACTTGCCTGGTAAGGACACCTCTTGAATTCTTTAATCATCCTGTTACCTACACAGAAAGGTTATCGGTCAAAAAACAGTCGAGATTCAATAAATTTTAGTTCTAGTCTCTCTCTCTTTACCACTGTTATCAGTGGTGGTTAATATGGACGGTAATGTCCCCCTCAGGAACATTGTAAGCTAACAAGTGAGTGTTGGTGTTTAGAATAGTCGTAAATTTTTTCTTAGAAGAGACATTGTATTTTTTGAGCGCAGAAACATGATTAATGAGACATCAAAGTGCACAACAATTTCGTTATATACGCACTCGCCTTCTTTATTAATTTTCATAAAAATTTAACACAAGAAGCACTAGTTCACGCAATTCTCTCTATAAAGTGAAAGCGCGTGGCTTAATTTCGCAAGCAGGCTGTTCTATTGATCGGATCAACTGGAACACACGTCGTCGTAACCGATGGAATGCCATATTGAAAAAAAAAAGAGAGGCACATGCTGGATGAGCTAAAAGAGAAAATAAACCACCGAGGTACATTAGCTTCTGTTTAAAATATTCAGTTGGGATTTTATGTTTTCGTCTTTGCAAAAATACAAAGAATAAAACACCATTCTGTGAAAGTGAGCACTGAGATAAAAAAGATTGAAGATTATTGATTTAGATTATAACATTTCCTCATTAGTATGATTGCTTCAAATCTCTGCATTTGCTGCATCAGCTGTGTTGGTGTATACTTTAGTATTAATTTTCATATAGCAGACGTCCCTAGGTATTTTCATACAGGTGTCTCTAGATATTTTCTCCAAGCATTCTGTTAAATTTTCACGTTATTCAGCACTCATTCATGAAAAACCTATACACATTCACACACGATGGCTGTCTACTAGCATCTAGGAAGACTATCACTAACCCTACGTGCAGATCAATAGCATCCAACCTATCAGATTTACATGCATCACCATATGACTTCAATAAAAAATTTTAAAACAGAAGAAAAGAACAAAAAAATAAGCTATACTCGTAGAAGTTTAGGTTCAACAAGGTTTGCTCAAACCTCTTACACTCTTTCTACTTTTTGGTGGAGAGAGTCTAAGCTCCAGATACAAGCCAAGGCCTTAGGATCTTCAGCTGGTGTTGAAGATCCCCCAAATGACCGAGACAGTTAGTAATATATCAGGTTTATCTCAGAACTTCTCCAAGAGCCATGCTTTAACAAAAGCTAAAAGGTGCCTCATTTCCAATGGTCCTTACAGTGCGTCTGGTGCCAATTGTATAAGTGCGAAGTCCATTCCATAAAACGGTGCCCCAAATCAATATTTGTTTCGTTCTTTCCTTTATCTTTATTTTATTTATTTTTGTTTTGACTTGTCTCAACTTGTATGAGTATATGTGTATGTGTGCATGTATCTGTAGAATATGTGTTTGTAAACCCTCTCCCAACACCAAGAGAAACCAAACTTATATCGGTTTCAAATTTTGGCTCAATGGGTTAAATAGATTAAATCGTTCCTCGTGTTGAACTGGTACTTATTTTATCGACCTCGAAAAGATGAAAGTTAAAGTCGACCCCGGCAGAATTTGAACTCAGAACGTAAAGACGAACGAAATACCGTTAAACATTATAGCCCGGCGTGCTAACGATTCTGCCAGCTCGCTGCTTTGGGCCAAACTTATTAGTAAAAGAAATCTTAGCACAGTGTGAAAATTGCTTTTTAAGCAAGACACTTAGGCCCAAATCAAAGACTTTTTAGGCAAAATCTCTGACCACTGAGAAAACAGTCACGATATATAAACATCGTCGTTAAAGTAGAAAATAATTATCAGAAAAGCTATTTTTCTTCACTTTTTCACACATATGGAAAGACAGATAGACAAATAGATATAGTTGAATATATTTAATTGGAAACTGTCAATGAATTCACTTCGTCGTCAATCTTTCGTACAAAGCCAAAGTTCCTAGAAACAATGCAATCTTGTGAAAATTTGCATATATTAAAACCATACATGTACTTGCAAGGCTGGTTTTCATTGGTTAAAGCTCGTCGCATGTTTGGACTTATCTCAGCTTGTCTGTCTTTGCACAATTTCGTATTGTAGAGGGAGGCAACTAGGGTGTGTCAAAAGCAATTACTTTGTGAGCTGCAGCTGTTTTAGAGACATGTGCGGGAATTTTAGTTGCCGTTCAAGAGGAATTGCCACTAATAGCAACAATTGACAATTTTTCTTATCTGTAGTTAAAAAATATATTGCAGATTGCTTCAGAATTTAGAGATTTTGTTTAGGAAAACCTACAGTTTTGTGTCCCTTCAACCCTCTTAATATATCCATTAAAAATTTCAATACTCTTAACTACGGAAAGCAGTTTTATATACCAATCAATCTTTTGTTGAGGGATGCCATGTTTGAAACTATATTTTGCTGAAATATGTCGAGTTTATTGAGGCAATGTGACTTGCAAAAAATTCGAATTCTACTTTTGATAGATATTTAATATCATTAATAGAATAACCTTGAAATTTAATTTTGCAGTTGAAAAGTAAAAGTGTAGATTAGTCCTCTCAATAATATTTACATGCTATTGAAGAACATGTCAAATCCAGTTCAGTTGTCACAGTGATTGTGTTGTAACTAATATTATTTTTGTCATCATCATTTGCGTGTTTTCCATGCTGGTATGGGTTGGGTGATTTGAAAGGATCCAACAAGCCACAGGTACCAAGCTCCAGTGCCTGCTTTGACATATATTCTACAGTTGGATATCCCTTCCTAACACCAACCACCCTTTCAGTGTGTACTGCATGCTTTTTTCCATGTCACCAGCACTAGTGAAGTTGCTGAGTAGCTTGCAAGGCAGAAAAGAATGGAAAAGCACAAAAAAAAACCTTTATGACTAAGTGTGTGTGTGGGGGGCACGAGGTGAATTAGAAAGAGGAAGGTGGCTTTATAGCAGCTGCCTCCCTATAGGGCTTTCCTATAAGGTGTTATCCACCCCTGATTGGAACTCTCCCGTATGACATGTACGCATGCTCAGTGACTTGCTTTAACAGTTGCAATCAGCTGAATGCACATTGCCAGTGACATTTGACATAATTACCCACACTCTGTGGTCAGGATTCTTTTTTTGGTTTGATGTCGGTATCGAAGGGATTACCAGACACCGGACAATACAGTGAAAGCAGCTTTCACTCACATCGTGGTATTTGATGCTGTGTACGTGTCTGTCGTGGTAAAATATGCCACTCCTTAACTGTTGCTTTGCTTTCATCCGTAGCACGAGGTAATTATGTCATTATTTGTGAAATTCGGCAACTTACAAAGATCTTTAGATCAGGCAATACTTCACCGAGAGGAGATATAAGCTTCTGCTTATTCCTGTCTGAAGTATCGTCCGATACTTCAGACTTATCGTCCGATGAATTTACTTTGTTGACATATCGACAGAATTTTTATACCTTTCAACCTTTCAATCAAGTCCGCCTTTCTTCCAGTAACATACTGTCCATATAATCTTAAATATTTCTTTAACTCAGGCACAGTAAGTACTTCGATAGCTGAATCATCAAGCTGCTTTATATCCATGATAAGACGTAAAACAATAACAATGGCGTGGTTAGCCTCCGGAAGTTTAATTATCTACATGGAGCGCCGCCTAGCCAAGGGAGATAACCTACTTATAGGAAAGCCCTATAGAAGAAATACGTGGCTACCCTATATTATAAGAGTGTATAATAGTAATATGTTCATTAATGGATTTTGTATTGTTTTTTTGTTTCTAGGGTAGTGTCATTTATCATTTTACAACTGTCTTTTGTGATATATATATATATATATATATATATATATATATACATACACACACAAGGAAGTACCCAAAAGTAACCGGAAATGTTCTCTGTTGGACAAGCCTGTTGTGGTTCAGTTTTCCACTACTAGAAGCCACCTGATGCAACCCTCAGGCATCAGTCTGCTGACCATCATCGTCATGTGAAGTTATACTGTCACATGGTGTGTCTTTGTTTTTCACTGCTTCTTCCCTGTTTGTCAATTTTTGCAATGGCTGAAATGAAAGAACAGTGTGCCTCTGTGAAATTCTGTTTTCTGCTGGGAAAAATGGCTGCCAAAACAGTTGTCATACCTCATATAGCTTACAAGGACACTGCTATGAGCAAAACACTAGTTTACAAGTGATTTTCAAGCTTTAGGAATGATCACTTGTTGCTTGAAGACCAACCTTGTTCAGGGTGACTGTCG